>NC_090265.1:1638258554-1638562400 GCF_040414725.1 Anabrus simplex | reverse complement strand
AGTGATTGACTCCTTATCACGTGCGACATCCCGCAAATGTGACTGTGTTGCTAAACTGCCCATACGCCATGTATATACACTGACTGACAGAGCAAATGCAACACCAAGAAGGAGTGGTTCGAAAGGGATGAAAGTTGGGGAAAAAACAGAGACGGCACGGACGAATAATTGATGTTTATTTCAAACCGATATGCAGGTTACACAATGCGCACGGCATCGACTCAGTAGGATGTAGGACCACCGCGAGCGGCGATGCACGCAGAAACACGTCGAGGTACAGAGTCAATAACAGTGCGGATGGTGTCCTGAGGGATGGTTCTCCATTCTCTGTCAACCATTTGCCACAGTTGGTCGTCCGTACGAGGCTGGGGCAGAGTTTGCAAACGGCGTCCAATGAGATCCCACACGTGTTCGATTGGTGAGAGATCCAGAGAGTACGCTGGCCACGGAAGCATCTGTACACCTCGTAGAGCCTGTTGGGAGATGCGAGCAGTGTGTGGGCGGGCATTATCCTGCTGAAACAGAGCATTGGGCAGCCCCTGAAGGTACGGGAGTGCCACCGGCTGCAGCACATGCTGCACGTAGCGGTGGGCATTTAACGTGCCTTGAATACGCACTAGAGGCGACGTGGAATCATACGCAATAGCGCCCCAAACCATGATGCCGCGTTGTCTAGCGGTAGGGCGCTCCACAGTTACTGCCGGATTTGACCTTTCTCCACGCCGACGCCACACTCGTCTGCGGTGACTATCACTGACAGAACAGAAGCGTGACTCATCGGAGAACACGACGTTCCGCCATTCCCTCATCCAAGTCGCTCTAGCCCGGCACCATGCCAGGCGTGCACGTCTATGCTGTGGAGTCAATGGTAGTCTGCTGAGCGGACACCGGGAGTGCAGGCCTCCTTCAACCAATCGACGGGAAATTGTTCTGGTCGATATTGGAACAGCCAGGGTGTCTTGCACATGCTGAAGAATGGCGGTTGACGTGGCGTGCGGGGCTGCCACCGCTTGGCGGCGGATGCGCCGATCCTCGCGTGCTGACGTCACTCGGGCTGCGCCTGGACCCCTCGCACGTGCCACATGTCCCTGCGCCAACCATCTTCGCCACAGGCACTGCACCGTGGACACATCCCTATGGGTATCGGCTGCGATTTGACGAAGCGACCAACCTGCCCTTCTCAGCCCGATCACCATACCCCTCGTAAAGTCGTCTGTCTGTTGGAAATGCCTCCGTTGACGGCGGCCTGGCATTCTTAGCTATACACGTGTCCTGTGGCACACGACCACACGTTCTACAATGACTGTCGGCTGAGAAATCACGGTACGAAGTGGGCCATTCGCCAACGCCGTGTCCCATTTATCGTTCGCTACGTGCGCAGCACAGCGGCGCATTTCACATCATGAGCATACCTCAGTGACGTCAGTCTACCCTGCAATTGGCATAAAGTTCTGACCACTCCTTCTTGGTGTTGCATTTGCTCTGTCAGTCAGTGTATTTAAATAGTGCATTCATATGCAATTTACATTGCATTTCCATTTACCTTTTAAGCACCTTATTAAACAAAATTTACCGGGCGAGTTGGCCGTGCGCGTAGAGGTGCGCGGCTGTGAGCTTGCATCCGGGAGATAGTAGGTTCGAATTCCACTATCGGCAGCCCTGAAAATGGTTTTCCGTGGTTTCCCATTTTCATACCAGGCAAATGCTGGGGCTGTACCTTAATTAAGGCCACGTCCGCTTCCTTCCAACTCCTTGTCCTTTCCTATCCCATCGTCGCCATAAGACCTATCTGTGTCGGTGCGACGTAAAGCCCTTAGCAAAAAAAAAAAAAAAAAAAAAAAAAACAAACAAAAAACAAAATTTGAACATGCGATGATTCATTATCATCATCATCATCAGCAATTTTCCACTCCAGTTGCCCGGGTGTGGTTTACAAGCTCTCTCCACTTCTGTCTGTCCATGTACCACTGTTCTCTCAAGAAGACATCCCAGCTGACTCCTCTTGTTCCTATGTCCTCTTTCACTTCGTCCAGCCATCTCTTCCTAGGTCTTCCTACCGGTCGTTTTCCAGCCATGACTGTGTAGCCATTGTTTTGCTGTCCTATCGTCCATTTGTATGACATGGCCAAACCATTTCAAACAGGCTCTTGTCACTTTTTCATTCAGGGATGGGTACACACCAGCTTCCTCCCTTATTCTTTCATTCCTTACCCTGTCCGTTTTTATCTTCTGTACCATAGTTCGTAGGAACTTCATTTCTGCGGCTTGTAGTTTGCTATCCACTTGTTGGGTTGTTGTGCAGGTTTCTAGGCCATATGTTATTATGGGAGTGAAGTATGATTGGAATAGAATCTGCTTTGATCTTAAGGGAACTTGTTCGTTCCAGAGGAGGTTCCGAACTTGATGGTAAAACTGAGCTGATTTTTGAATGCGGTTGTTAATCTCGTGCTGTATTCTGTTATCACTTGAAATGATGCACCCAAGATATTTATATTGGTCTATTGTTTCCAGCTGTGTACCTTCTAGCATTATTTTTCCTTTCTTCTTCTGCCTGTTGACAGACATAGTAACAGTTTTCGATTTATTTATTGTTAATCCATGTGCTTTCAAATGTTCATTCCAGGTGTTCAGCCTCTCTTGGACTTCCTTCTCTGTATTTTTCCCCAAATTACTACATCATCTGCAAATGCAAAAGCATTGATGTCCATATTGTTCTTCTATTTAATTTCTTTCATGACTTCATCCATGACGGTGATAAAAAGTAAGGGTGAAAGGGTACTGCCTTGTTGCACACCTTTAGTGGTTTGGAACCAATCAGAATTACAGTTTCCTATCTGTACGCAGCTGCAGCAGTCTTCGTAAAGCATTTTAACTTTATGGATAAGCCCCTTGGGTACATTTTTCTTTCTTAAGCATTCCCATATAGTCTTCCTTGGAACACTATCAAATGCTTTTGCGAGATCCAAAAACACTAGTGTTATGCCTTTGCCCTTCTCCCAATGCTTTTCTAACAGTATTTAAGTGCAAATATGAGATCAGTAGTTGATTGGTGTTTTCTGAATCCATATTGTTCTTCCTGTAGTTGTGGTTCTATTATTTTCCTTAGCCTTTTTTCAAGCATTTTCTCAAATATTTTCAAACCATGAGACAATAAAGTGATCCCTCTATAATTGCTACATTTCTTCCAGCTTCCTTTTTTTGAAGAGAGGTATTATTATTCCCTTCTTCCAATCATCTGGGACTTTCCTATCCTTCCATATTGCATTAATTACTCTATGAAGCGACTGTATTCCTATTGCACCAGTTGCTTTGATCATATCTGCACTGGCTTAATCAAATCCTGTTGATCTTTCTTTGGGCATACTATTAAGGGCCATCTCTACTTCCTTCCATGTTGGCGGGCTCTCTTGGTTAGGCTCATAATTGCAGCTTAAACTGACCTGCGTGGTTACATCATTGGAGTCTTTCCTAGTACTGTTGTATAAATTATCAAAATAGGATTTCATGATCTTCCTTATTTCTGTCTCTTACCTAACTATGTTACCATCTGGTTCCTCTATTGCTGTTATGTATTCATTGTCTCTTCTTATATTTTGTACTAGCTGATGTACCTTCGATGTTAGGCCCCTTTAAACAACAAGCATCATCATCATCAGCTGATGTACCCGTGCTTCGCTACGGAATTCTACAGTGTATACAGAATTCTAGGTCAGGTAGTGTACACGTTGCAAGCAAGATTGTATTAAATTGCATAGCTGTTAACGTTACCCTAGAAACGCGACAGGGAAGTCGCCAAACGTCTTTTCTCATATGAAGACTGGGTTAGGGAATTTTCATTGTAATGGTGGGCCCCTTGCCTACAATCAGTCACAATCAGATTGGTGAGTTTTCATTATAATGGCAGAAAATCACTCTCCACCTGCCTCTTTACATCCTCAGAAAGTAGTTTCCCCAACTGAAATGAACATAGGTCATTACGATGACGTCAGTAGGAATGGCACAATTAAAAGCAATGGTTTCATATGAAATACTCTATCAAATGAAAAACCACATATTTTCTGACTTTTAACGAACAGTACTACGCTGCCGATCTAACAGTCCAAAGTTCCAGAGCTGGAATGACCAAACCGCAGACAGCCGTGATCCATGAACACACTTCATCTTATTTCGGCAGCGGGTGAGGGTCGAATAGTGGAGACTCCCAGGGCAAAAACTATGTCCATTTACTAATATGTTTCCTAGGAGTACCCGATGAGTCAGAAAATCTCAGTTCACTACGCAGGTGATGGAAAAAAATTTCCTCCAAGCCAGAGGAGAAACCCCCCTCTTCACTGTTAATTTGGAATAAAATGGATGTAGAATTTAATAAAAGTGAAGAGGCAGAAGCTTTTCTTAAGAAACGGCTCTTCTCAGGGTTGAATTTTGAGTTATTTAGTGAATTGTAGTGCTGTAATTTGGAATAGGCCTAGATTGTCATTCTAGACCAGGTCATACTACTACTACTACTACTAAGTGGGCCTCTGCCCTAAGTATGCACATTGCTCATTCAAACCAGCGCGTCAGAGTAGGGATCGAATAGTTGGAATACTATGATGAACCAGTCTGTTACGTACAGGCAGTATCAGAAAATATATGAACCAGAGGAATGGCATGCTAAAGAAGAAAGTTTTACAACTCCCCAGCTATTTCCCACCAATATTCAGTCAGGCTGTTATACTCGGTACGCAGCAGTAAACCCATCTATCGGAGTTGAGCGGCAGCATAAGAGACAAAGAATATCACAACAAACCATGGTCAATGTAATGTTATTGTTGATTAATGTTGTGCTCTTTCAATATTGTAGGCCTTCACATTTAATTTTCTTCCGACTCTGAAATACCACTCTTATCATAGTCGGTATGGTAAAACTGAATAAAACATAAATGGTTGGAAAATGTATTCTCTATAACTTTTGTTATGTAGTACTTTTCGATAGGACAAATAACATAGGTATTTAAAAATTAAATTTTAGGTGCCTTCCCCTAAACTACAATTTCATCCAGGGTGAATAAAATTGTTTATAACTTAGACTGTAGTTTCTTATTCCCTGACTCTATATGTCGACTTTCATTAAATTCCATTAACCCCCATTTTCTCGTGGGTAGGCGTTGATATGGACTTGGCAACAAAAATACAAATTCATGAATATCTGTGTTATCAAAGCCGGTATGGTAACAAAGTGTGGCAAAAATGATCGGAAATTTATTTCTGTATAAGTTTCGTTATGTAGTATTTATCGAGAGGACCACTAATAACATAAATATACGAGAATTCAATTTTAGGCCTTCCCCTAATCTACCATTTCACTCATCGTGAGTAAAATGATTTATAGCCTAGATTGTTGTGGTTCATCCCTTGACTTTACATACCAATTTTCATGAAATTCTCTTCAGCCGTTTTCTCGTGATGCGTGTACAGACAGACAGATAGACAGAAATTACGGAAAAGTAAAAATTGCATTTCCTTGTTACTATGCACATGACCAATACAAAAATACCATTCTTTTCAAATTCTGAGCAATGTACAGACAAAACTCTTATTTTATATATATAGATTGTTCAGTAAAGTAGTTTAGAATTAGCTTTGCTGTCTTGCTCTAGTTTATCTGTGAAATCAGTCCAAACTTTCTGTTTTTCTTTGGCTACAATTTTCTTTACTCGTAGCTTCTGATCTCTGTATTTCTGCTGCAGTTCGTTTACTCTAGATTAATTCCTTTGACTTCCTTTTTGCATTTCTTCGTCTCTGGCTTTCCTGGTTTCATTTTTCGCTTTCACAGCAATCTTCACCCGATCGTTCCACCAAGAAGTTTCTTTTGCCTTCATTTTGCTATTAGTTTTACCACAAACTTCTACTGCAGCTCCGACAATGCTTTCTTTGAATCTAGTCCACTCGATGTTGCCTTCTTGTAATGCATCTGATGGTAATTTATTGGTCACTGTTTTTGTGTATTCAACTTTTTTCTCTGCCTTCTTTAGCTCCCATGTCTTGATTTTTGGTTTCCTGTATTTCTGAGGTCTATAAATTTCAATGTGCTTTATTGTTGCAAGGAGAAGTCTGTGGTCACTGTCCAGGCTTTCACTTGGTATAACTCTGACAGCACATATGGTCTTTCCTGCTTCATTGTCTGATATAAAATAATCTATCAGAGTTTTAGTATTTCCATTCCAAGTGTATCCTGTTAGTTTATGACTTAGTTGCTTCTGAAACCAACTGTTGTTTATTCTCAAGCCATTCCTTACACATAGATCTAGAAGACTTTCTCCTTCTGGGTTACTGTCTCCATAACCATGTGGACCTAGTACATTTTCATATCCAAGCCTGTCTGGTCCAACTTGAGCATTTAGATTTCCCATTACTATGATATTTTCCTCTCTTTCTATAGCTTCTTCTAAATCAGTTTGGAATTGTTCTTTTTCCTCTTTGTTACAGCCAGTCTGTGGGGCATACACCCGGACTACTGTCAGCACACTCTTGTTAAGAGAGATGTTCAACTTAATAATTCTTTCATTAACATATATTACCTCACTGATGACATCAATGTCCTCTCTTAATATAAAACCTACACCATTTTTGGCTTGTGTTGTATTTCCATTCCAATGTAGTTTGTATCCTTTTCTTAGCTTTCTTGTTCCTCTTCCCTTCCACTTTGCCTCACTCAGGCCAAGAATACAGAAGTTCCTTCTTTCCATCATATCTATCAGCTCCTCGCTTCTGCCAATCAGGGTCAGGATATTTAATGTTCCAATTCTGTGTTTAGGACTCTTTCTTTTGGACTTCTTCTTGAACTTCAGCCTTATGGTCATCATACGTTGCAGATGTTTGAGAAGATGTGTCTATCCAGTATTTTTGCGTTCCGAGGCTCGTTCTGTAGTTGAAAGCAATCGATATAACCCTTCAGTTGACTTGCTAAGCCTAACACTGCTGGAGATTTTCTGTCAGGGGTATTCTCCCTTAGCCTTTAGCAGTCACCTACCTCACTGCAAGGCAGCAGCTGATGAATTTGTGTGTCATTTCCTACACAAGGGTCTCATCAAACCTTCTAGGGGAAAACTCCTCCACCCATAGCTGTTGGTCTTCCCCTAGTTTGTCGGGTTTAGTGTCGGCTGCCCAACCCTCGGCCAGACAGTCGCAGATGGTACAGCCTACTGTCGCATATGGTAGCAGGATCACTCCTGGCCTGACTGGGTATGCGATGATTATGCGATGAAATTGTAAATTCAGAGTTTTAAATTTAACCCTGACAGTAACACCATACGTTTTTCTGATGTGTTGTGCGAATGAATGCCATCTGTTCCTCTTAAGGAGGGGAGAGTTATCCCCTCCACCACCTCTATTCCTTGTTCATTCCATCTGGTAACTTTAATGTAACTTTTAAATAATAGGCTTTGAGTGACACGTCTTCGAAACGTGGTGTAACTAAAGCGATATTTATAGACGTGTTACTGTCAGGGTTAAATAAAGGATGTGACGATTTTGTTGTGGCGACAATTGTGTGGTGAAATTACAAGAAATAAAATAAACTGTTTAGCCTGTTTTATCAACTTTAGCAAGTGTTATGGTTCTTTTTTGAGTAATTTTCACCTTTACAATACTAATTAATTTACTCCTTTCAGAATAACATCAATGAATCATGGTACGTTTCATATTTATTAAAAGACGCCTTAAACCATCAAAATAAATTGAGAACATGGATATATTTATTTTAAAAAACACTAATAAGGTCCAGTTTCTTCAGCTCTGTATTAATTTTTACTTAACAAATGTTAACTAATAATTCAAGTATAGTACCCTGTTTCACGAACAAATTTCCAACATTTGTTAGGAAACAATTGTTAGAGACAAATTAACACTTCCATAAGATTTCTGAACGCGTGTGGCAGTGAGCGTCTTTTGTTTCTTTACATAAAGCGCTCCTAGCAGTATGTTGAAATAGTATTTTGCCATACATGGCCGACATAGGATTGTTAGCGGGGACCACTAAGATGTAAACATGTCAAGTATGAGGCAACATGAGGGACAAATGTTATAGATTTTATTTGAAAGTATGCGAATGTGCTTGATAAATCAAAGAACGGACTGTTATAGCACAGCATTCAATATGTTCTTATATGCGTGCAGTCTAAGGCTCTTGCATTGCCGGGAAAGTGTGATAATCGATATGTCTTGAATGATTTTTGGGCATTCTTTTACTGTGGGAAAAATAATGTTATGCCTTGTTAATGCTACAGTTGCAGCAGGAATTCTTTGCAGAATTCTACACACTCTTGTCTTTCACTCGTGAACATAGTTGCCTACAGTTACATGAAAAGAGTCTGAAGCATAATATCTAAGAACTATGAACAACTGCTTAACTAAAGACACTGATAAGTTTTAATATGTGGGGAAACTCTAACCTATTTCAGTTTCTTCTAGTACCTTGTTCATTATGGGCTTGTAATTAGGTATCTTTGTAAAAACCTTTCTTCTGACAACTGTAAAAAGTTGTTTTTTCTTAGTATGGGTCGTCCTTTGACTTCATTTTATAAGTACAGTAAAACCTCGTTAAGACGTTTCTGCAGGGGACAAGGAAAAAGAACGTGTTTAGCGAGAAAACGTGCTACTGAATACACAAATAAAAACTATCCAACAGGGATATGGTACCGTATCCACAAAGACTCACATGAGATGCTGTCAGTTGGTACAATACTTGTATTTACATATTCACAAATTAATACACACATAACCTTTCAATCACTGTATCACAAAACAAAAACACTTCACTTGTAGGATATCAACAAAGCCACCATCTTTTAACAGTTGAAAACTGACACCGAATACCACAGAGGTTACACTGTTACACTTTGCAAAACAGATGACTACGGATCAATTCAACATGGAGACTGCCTGGCTCAGCATGTCAGCCACGTGCTAATAAACAATAACTCTCTTCCAACAACTGCCACTGCCTTCACTCTCAAGATCGTCTCTTTATATATGTGTGTGTGTGCTGACCAGTCTTCCAGAAAGATACATTACAAAAGAACTACCTTCTTAAACATTCTAGAGTGCGTAGCACAGATTACAATTTATAGAATATTCTCAAATGTTCTAGTGCCTTATTACCAATCTGGAAGTTCAGTGTGTTTCACAATTATGGATTACAAATTATACAGGTAAGAATAAATTAATTTACATGCATTTACATTAACGGAACTGATATCAATATCTATGTACAACACGTTTCATAACCTCACAAACAATACGATCATTCGACTGCGTAAATAATAACACCACTGATACTTTTATGACATAACCTCACACACAATATGATCATTCAACTACATACATAGCAGTGGCATATCCTGGAATCTCCACTGAGGCATGCAACTAGTAACCATGCAGTTAACACAATGTATTAAGTAAATTTCAATTCTACTCACCCTAATTACATGTAGGTGAACTCGAGCCAAACAGTTTTACTGTAAATTTCTGGATTGAACGTGCGTACACAATTCTTGTTTTCTGTTTTTAAATTTACGAGGGTCCGCCTCTGTGGTGTAGTAGTTAGTGTAATTAGCTGCCACCCCCGGAGGCCCGGGTTCGCTTCCCGGCTCTGCCACGAAATTTGAAAAGTGGTACGAGGGCTGGAACGGGGTCCACTCAGCCTCGGGAGGTCAACTGAGTAGAGGTGGGTTCGATTCCCACCTCAGCCATCCTCGAAGTGGTTTTCCGTGGTTTCCCACTTCTCCTCTAGGCAAATGCTGCGATGGTACCTAACTTCAGGCCACGGCCGCTTCCTTCCCTCTTCCTTGTCTATCCCTTCCAATCTTCCCATCCCCCGCAAGGTCCCTGTTCAGCATAGCAGGTGAGGCAGCCTGGGCGAGGTACTGGTCATCCTCCCCAGTTGTATCCCCGACCCAGAGTCTGAAGCTCCAGGACACTGCCCTTGAGGCGGCAGAGGAGGGATCCCTCGCTGAGTCCGAGGGAAAAGCCAACCCTGGAAGGTAAGCAGAAGAAGAAGAAGAAGAAGAAGAAGAAGAAATTTACGAGGGAAGGTAGAGGTCTCGCGGCTTTAACTATTTGTATCTTTTCATCAAACGAACGGCCAGTAAATGGCTTTTCAAACTGATTTACAATTATATCCGTTTTAGACTCATCCATCGTTAATACCACATGTGCGCAAAATATAATAAAACTCCGAAAACGACGAATAGCACAGGAACAGCACACACAGAATGAACTCACTAATCAGCAAAACACACAATGAATTAACTCGCTAGTTAGCCACAACTCAAGCACTGGAGGTAAGTCACCCCAGTGGCATTGGTCAGTTTCGTCACGTTGGGTTCTCGCTGGGGGGTAATCTGTGTGTCCCGTTCGCTGTAAACCTGTCGACTTCTCCAAGTTGCTAACAGATGCAGAGGGTAGCACGGGTATGGGGTGACAAATTCTGACCAAGTTTCAATTGCAGCGAAATCGTTCGGAGGGTTTCAGAACTACGTCTGCCACTGAATGCAATTTTAAGATTGAATGCCTTACATCTGTAACTCCTACATTTGCTGTCTCTTTCTTCCTAGAGTGGAGTAGACGGCGAGACTACACCAGCACCACACGTAATCAAGCAACAGAACTAGTACAGTTGCGCGGACCTTTTGAATTTCTGAGAGATGAAATCGTTAATATTTGACCTGAAACAACCTAAAATCGTAAATCAGACAGTTCTTTGTGTTATCAAACGCATGCAATGAATGCCTTGCATTCAAGGAGAATACGCCCCTGATACATAGTAAGAACACCAATACTAAATGGATGTACACTTCATAGCTATGCAAACAAGTAGTAATAATAATAATAATAATAATAATAATAATAATAATAATAATAATAATAATAATAATAATAATAATAATAATTATAATAATTCAAACTCAATACTTGTATCAGTTACCCATGGGTGAGAGTACATTGTTTTCAAGTTATACCTATTATCGCACTTGCATCAATATCCCCCCTATAACTTGAGAAACAATTTCCACACTTTGTTACTCTCTTGGTCCTCACCATTTCACTGAACGCAGACTACCTCGGTCACACTGCCCTGCTGTTGGTACTGTCGAAGTCCACAGTTCGCAGCCCGGCGGTTCCATTGGGGACCACCACCTTCCCATGGTGTGTCCGCTAGGTCCGGCCAGCGGTGTCTTCGTTCCTGGTGATGGTGATCCACACGTCCTTGCATGGCATTCAAAGCTCTGCTGGTTTTCCCCTTGTTTGTACCTTGGTGTTCTGTCAGGTGGCACCCTCGTTTGGTGGTTGTCGGTTCGGACCCCATTGGTTCTTCGTCTCATAGAGGGGGTCCCACTGGCTACGTCCTTGCCATCACTGCCTCCATTTCCTGGGACATACTCTGGGCCTCCCCGTGGTTCTGCTCCACGCTGAACATCCTCCCTAGACAGTTCACTGTGCCGTGGAGCTTACTGCAGCTGTCGAGCACCTTACTCTTCATTTCATGCTGGTACGGCCCATTCACCGTGGCATCGTCTGGTTGTTCGGTCTAAGCATCGAACACCCGCGGCGCTCCATCGGCGCTCTCACAGCTTCTTCGCAGGCCAAACATGGCTGCAAGCTGCGTCGTACTTCCATCTCCTGTCCAGTGATCGGGTATTCGGTTCCCTCTTCTGACGTTGCTCCGGTCTTGAACTGGGCCCCGATTTTCTCCTCGAGTTTTTCCAACTGGGCCCCAATATTCTTCTCAAGTTTTCCCAACTGGACCTCGATGTATTTCTCGTGTTTTCCAAACTGGTCTTGAATAAAGGAAGTGAACTGTTTAAGCATCATCATGGTCCTTTGGTCGTTCTTCATTTTCTAATCCAATAAATTCAATAGTCCTGTCACAGTCGCCAGTTAATGTAGCCACACAGACGCACACAAGATGCTGTCAGTTGGTGTAATGAATTTTATTCACATATATACACAAATTAACACACACTTTACCTTAATCACTGTATCACAACATAACACTTCACTTCGAGACTATCAACACATCCCACTCTGAAGAGTCTAGTGTCAGACCTAAGACGAAACGCTGGTTAATAGAGCAAACGCCGGAAAAGCCATCCATCTAATTTTTGATCTGACTATCAACAAAGCCGCCATTATGAAAAACAACTGAATAACACAGCACATAGAGGTTACCACCTTGGAACACAAAACAGAGGACTACCGACTGCCTACTTCAGCATGTCAGACACGTGGTTACAGATATAACCTTGTTACACCATGGGTGATATGAAAAACAATGAGATGTAACTCAGAGACAAGTCTCGAAGGAGGATTGAGACGGAAGTCACTTGCGAGACAGAACTCGTTATGTATATGAATAAAGTTTGTTTCTCGCTAACGAGACTTGTCTCCTTCCGCTTGAGATGAGTCTCGCACACTGGCTCTGGTATCTGTCAGCTGACGAGTGAATTAACAATCGGAGAGCTACAAAGAGTGGTTTTGTTGCAACAGATGAACGTGTTGGATTTACAAGCGAAAAAGATCGAAAAGTGACAATGTGTTCTCGAAAAAACAGAAGACCTCTTTTCAGTGCAAAAACAGGTTTTGCAAACTTCAAATGGAAAATCTTTTACATGAAAGGGAGAAAAGAGCAGAACAAACAAGTACAACCGAAATGGAACACCCACCGATATATATATATATATTTTCCATTTAGAATAGTTCTTGACAGCCTTTTCTTCTTCAGTGGTGTTTTACTTGGGAGCCTATTCTTCAAACTCTACCTTTCATATTAATCAATATTCAATAATCACTACAGTTATATTTCAATTCTTTCTGGGCTCACATAAATGTAGTGACTCGTAAACTTGAGCTTGGGAACGACTGATTTAAGGTTTCTTTTCTTGTAAGTCTCCTTCAAGATATTGTGTAAGAAGTTACATTGTATTTATCATCACATTTAGGATCCACATTCAAATGCATAATTTTCTGCAGTCATTGAAAGTCACTCAAACACTTTTTAATAACGCTTTGTACTTCATTCTTCACAAATATGAAGAGTTTATTGATCATACCTGTGCATAGCTAGGGGTGTTTCTGCATATAATGTACTTTTTCTACAGTTTGTTTTACGTCGCACCGACACAGATAGGTCTTATGGCGACGATGGGATAGGTTTAGGAGTGGGATGGAAGCGACCGTGGCCTTAATTAAGGTACAGTCCCAGGCATTTGCCTGGTGTGAAAATGGGAAACCACAGAAAACGATATTCAGGATTGCCGACAGTGGGATGTAAGCTCACAGCCGCACACCCCTAACCGCACGGCCAACTCACCCAGTATATAATATACAACCAGTACCTATATACTGTTGCATAAACCGTCTAAATTTCAAACTTTTAAAACATATAAATAATACAAAATGCTGTCCATATTCATAAAAGAATATTACTAACAAGGGAGTTGTTTGATTTGGACCGGACAAATTGCAATGAAACTTAGTACCATTATGAGCTAAGACATCCGGAACTCGGTGGTGATTAACCGTTCTGCCGCGAAATAATATTTTCGAATCGGTATTTATTGACAGTAAATTCTTGCTCCGTTTTTAAATGGAACGTGGTGTGTAGATGGCAGCGATTTCAATGAAACATGGTGGGATGATCAATTAAGACATCAGAACATCGCTGCATGATTGACGTTGTTATATAGGTTACCCGCAGTGTGTCAAATTGAATAACTCTCAACAAGAATCCGAAAGTTTAAGGCTATTTACAGCATGCAAGTTTATATACAAATGACGAGGATTTCATATTACGTATTTTAGCTTCAATTGTAAACAACAAAGAAGTATTAAAAGCCTAATATTTTGAAATATTCATATACTGTGCATGTTAGTAAAATGGATTTCAAAATCAAATCAAATCAAAATCTCTTTATTTGCAAATGAGGTGTCTACCTCGGTGGCAAATGGTACACTAAAATACATTATTGTCAAGCACTAAATATTAAATTAACAAGAGAAGAAAATTTTTCCTATAATACAATATTATACAATTTACGCAAACAATGTTTTCTATTAAACACACAGCTCATCCTTAATAAATTTATATTGTTTACAAAATTCTAATTATAATATCTCCTGTACTACTTACAAATATAGTCAACTGATATACAGTATGTGGAATTGCTTCAAATGATACTATAAAACTGGTATAACATTAATATTTACATTGCATTTATTTATTTACTATTTTTTTTTTTACCCGTTCTGGATCCTAAGTAGCATAACGACCTGCTGCGTCTTAACCAGAGCCCCTTTTGCCACCACTTTTCAGAGTTCCTGAAGGGCCTTCACAGCTACCGTAGCGGTCCCAGGGCCCTCGAAGTCCCCACTGTACTTCACCCCTACAGGCAGTCCCCTACTTTGGCTGTCCAAACTCCTTAGACCAGGGGATGGAATTAATTTATTCACACACATTTTTTTTTATTTACAATAACCTGCACCGGTCGAATGCCCTCTAACACTTCATTTATTTTCTCTGTTGCTGTTTATTCTCTTCTTGAATATCTGTACAGATTTTGGAAAAGGATCAAACACTGCCCCTGGTAAACTGTTCCACTCCTTCACACCCTTCCCAATGAATGAAAATTTACCCCAATCGCTTCTGCTAAAATTCCTTCTAATTTTATATTTGTGGTCAGTCCTGCCGATATAATTATTTTCCAACTGAAGCCTCTCACGGATATCTCCCCATGCTGCTTCTCCTGTATAGGCTCTATATAATCCTGTAAGTCTAGTTTTCTCCCTTCTCTTACTTAAAGTTTCCCACCCAAGTTCCTTTAACATTTCTGATACACTACTCTTTCTCCTGAAATCCCCTGTTACAAATCTTGCTGCTTTCCTCTGCACACTATCTATTTCTTTTATTAGGTATTCTTGGTGAGGATCCCAAACACTGTTTGCATATTCCAATAATGGACGAACCATACTCAAGTAACTTTTTTCTTTTAATTCTTTGTTGCATCCTTTAAGTAGCCTCATTATGACATGTAATGATCTGTATGCTTTCCCAACAATGTCATCAATATGACCCTTCCAGTGCAAATTACTTTCAAATCTCACACCTAAGTATTTGCACTTGCCATCTTTTGGGATAACTACCTCATCCAAAGTATATTCAAATTCAGTTTTAGAGCTCCTGTTTGTAAAAGTTGTAACAGTTGATTTGCCTCCATTAACCTTCATATTATTTTCTTCAACCCATTGTTGGATACTTTCAAGGTCCCTTTGTAATTCTGAACAATCCTCAATGTTGTTTATTTCTCTATAAACAATTATATCATCTGCATACAATCTTATTTTTGATGTTATATTGTTCCCTAAATCATTTGCGTATATTAAGAAAAGTAACGGACCGATTATACTACCCTGTGCAATTCCCTTCCAAACTTTCTCTTCCTGCGATACATTATTTCCTACTTTGACTTTCTGAACCCTTGAATTTAGAAATGCTTTTATCCAACGTGTAACCCTTACGTCCAATCCTATTCCCTCCAATTTCTTTAATAATATTCCATGTTCCACTCTATCAAAGGCTTTGGAAAGATCTATGGCTATGCAATCTAACTGACCTCCTGAATCCAACTGATCTGATATGTCCTGCTGAAATCCCACCAGTTGTGCCTCACAAGAAAATTTCTTTCTAAATCCATACTGGCTCCTCATGAACCAATTTTTATCATCACATATCCCTCTGATGTACTTTGATATTAAACTCTCCAGAATTTTACAAACTATACTGGTCAGGCTGATTGGTCTGTAGTTCTCTGGTTTCCTTTTATCACCCTTTCCTTTATAAATTGGTATTATTATAGATTCCTTCCATTCCTTTGGTATTACACTATTATTTATGACATAGTCCAAGAGAAATTTTAAATAAGGCACTATGTACCACCCCATTGTCTTTAATACCTCCCCAGTAATTTGATCACTTCCTGCAGTTTTTCCTTGCTGAAGCAGTTGGATTTCTCTGAAAATATCTTCGTTTGTGAATGAGAAGCTTCTTGTTTCCCTCTGTCTCTCTCCCTCTCTATCTTCTGTTTCGGTTTCCAACTCTTGACAATCATCGACTGAATCTCTAAATTCCCTACTAAATAGGTTTGCTTTCTCAGTATCTGTTAAATAGTGTTCACCCCCTTCTCCCACCATTGTAGGAATTTGGACTCCTTTTCCTTTTTGATTCCTGATATATGAATACAGCTTTTTCCATTTCCCTTTGTGGTCATTACCCTCTTGAAGTATGCCATTCATATAATTCTCTTTTGCTTCCTTTTTCACTCTATTCAGTTCCCTCATTAGCTGTTTTCTAGTTTCTCTACTCTCCCTACCCTCTTTGATTTTCCTGTTTACTATTCTACATTTTCTTTTTAATTTTCTTATTTCCCTTGTATAATAAACAGGGTCTGAGGTCATTTTACCCTTCTTAACAGGTACAAATCTCTTCTCTCTTTCCCAAATAATTCCTTTAAATTTAGCCCAAAGTGTATCCACGTTACTCCCTTCACTTATCCAACAACTGAATTGTGATTTAAGGTAAGTCCCAAATTCATCAACTTTAGTTTTTCTGTACAATTTCTTGTCTTGTGTAACCCTCTTATTAAGCCTTTTTGGTACGAGTCCTACATCCATTATTACAGCCTTATGGTCTCCTATTCCTTCAATTACCTCAGTTTTATCAACAATTTCCCATGGTTTAACCAAGAATACATCTAGTAAGTTATTGAGACGAGTCGGTTCTTGTACTACTTGTGTAAATCCTCCCTCCCAAATTAACTTATTTGCCAGTTTCTGTTCATGGGCTTCACTTGCAGCTCCTTTCCATTCAACTTCAGGCAAATTTAGATCTCCCCCAATTATTACCATATCATTATTATTGTTTTTATGAGTATAATCTATTATTTTTTCAAAGATTTCCATGTCTCTTTCCTCTCTTCCAGGCCTGTATGTTCCTATAATTCCCACCTCCTTCATATTATCACAAACTAATTTTATCCCTAATATTTCATCCCTTTCATCGGTAAACCATTCATGTGAACAGTAAGTTTCCTTCACCAGAATAAACACACCCCCTCCCTTTTTATCTCCTCGGTCTCTACGATAGACTGTGTACCCTTCTGGAAATACTTCTCTATTACCCACCCCTTCTTTCAACCACGATTCCACTCCTATCACCACATCAGTCTCATAAGATTCCATCAATGTACCGAATTTTAATTGTTGACAAGCAAGACATTCTGTTCATGTTGTCAAAATCTAATTTTCACTCTAAAGCGCACTGTTTAATATAACTTTAAAATAGAACTATTAGTGCATTTCTACAGTGCATACGCGAGATCAATGCAGCTGCAAACCACCCAGCTGTTCTTTAGCAATTAATTATAAAAATGTCGTTGATTTTATGACAAAGTGAATATCAACAATAAATATAAGACAGGTGGATTGACAATTCGTCAAAGTTTCATCGAAATCTGTCTGATCCAAACCAAATGCTTCCTTTGTAGTATTCGGCGCAAGTGTTTTGGTGCGATGGTTGAGAAAGAGCAGCACTCATAGAAGCAGCAAATCATTGGCCGAATGTTATTATGCGAATCTGTTAAATGTTGTGAAACCAGTTACAGCATATTTTTCTCAAGGGCACGAGCCGCTGGTTGAAACTTTTAAATAAACTTAGAAACAGTGCAATCAAAAAAGGCATGGGCAGGAAATTTTACGGCACTTAAAGAAAACATAAATGGGATAGCTTACACCAGGACTAAAGATACTCACACATTCGTTCAATACCATTTGGCTAACATGTGATAAGAGAGCGATAATTTTCAGACTTGAAAAAATATCCTTCCAGATATCAAAATGTGAATGATGATGATGATAATAATAATAATAATAATAATAATAATAATAATAATAATAATAATAATAATAATAGGTAATCATTTCGTGTGGCTATTTCTAGCCTGGTACAGCTCTTGTAAGACAGACCCTCCGACGAGGATGGGTGCCATCTGCAGTGTTATTGTAGGGCAGGATAGTGTTGTGTGGGAGTTGCAGAAATGTTGAGGATTTAATGTTAAAACCTCTGACCCGACGGCGAATCGAAACCGGGGGTGCCCTGAACTGAAGAGTACTATGCTGACCATTCAGCTAAGGTGCAGGACAAAGTGAATAATGAAAGCCTTGAATAATTGTCATATCTTAAATATAGCTATGTTTTGTTTCGGCCTTTTCCATGATTGTGAATTAATTTTATTTATAAAATGTTAGTCGTATTTTGTGAATAGAAAAAATGTCAACGTACAGAAAAAATCACAAATGTGGAATAGATTAAGAATAATTAATTTAATAATTACTAAGAAAATTTTCAGAATTGTATGTTGCACGGTTTTGCATATTTCTGGTTTGATTTTGAACATTTTAGACTTCATGATGCATGTAAATCCTATCGCTAATGGCTATCATCGTAATCATCTTTATCATTATTGTTATATGAATGTCTCGTGTACTGTCTCCAGAAAATGTTGTGCTAACCATTCCACATTTTCTTTCCGGAAATGGTAGAGATCTTTATAATCATGTTCGAGAGAATCTCTTCGTGCTTTATAAATTTTTCTTCTCCGTTGTAAAACCATCATAAACTCCGCCATCACGTTTTCAGCCTGATTCTATCGGCTTGAGTCACCTTCTGGGCAGTCTCAAGAAATTCTGAGATCAGTCTCCATTCAGAGAGACTAAACTCCAGTTTATTCATGTACATTTGGAGATGTGTCTCCGAGAGAATCCGCTAACGAGCTGTGTCTCAAGGAGTGAGGATGAGCGGAGAATATTAAAAGGTGTGAAAAACACGAGAGAACGAATATATGAAAACCTTTTCCGCTGGGGGTTATAAAATAACAGTGCTCTGAAAGGTGTTAAAAGGCAGACAACAGATATGAAAACATTTGCATGGCGGCCCATAAAAATATCATAGTATTATTGAAGATCACACTCTTTCTAAAACAAATGATAGACTTTTATTTCACACCAGTGGGTTATTAAACATTATTTTCTGGTCACACTCATAGACAATGAATTGGAGGTTACAGTCGCACCTTACACTTGCCCATGTGCGACTGTGACTGGCTGCCATTTTGAATGAACAAAACTTTGATTAACCGACTCAAATGATCGAGTTGAAACTCGAACAGTGCAAGTTTCAACCTTCACGCTACCTCTGCACACTTAAAGATGCAGGTGCCAGTCTGCTTTCTGATAAATTTTAATCTTGTCTTAGCTAGTAAGGAATTTCACAACTTTTTCCAAATCCATAACTAGGCTGTCACAAGACAAATATGCACCACACTAGTCAACTTCACACGGTTATGTTCCTAATCCAGGTGTAAGTTATCAGGCAACAAATATTTGCTACCCTTCACTGTACCACTCAACACAATATAAATTTCTAAATTCTGAATGGAATGCAAATTAGAAACACAAACAGGTTTACTGTGTTATTCAGCAATTTTGCTGCTAACTGGCAAGCAAAACTGAACATTCCTGAGGCTAATGGCCTGGTTCCCGAAGTTGCAACTTATTCCTGAAGGAATTCAAGGTATTTTCCCGTTATCACGCAACTGTGGCGAGGGCTCTTTCTTACCCGAGTTGGAAATCACGTTCCATTCACAAGGGATGAGAAACATTTCCAGGGCTAGGAAAAATGTCATCGTACTGTGATTACTCACTTATTTAAAATATATGAAACTGAATTTATTCATGAAATAATTTATTCATTGGACTATGTACTCACACTTAGTACTTACCTGATTACTTACACATATAATTGTTGATGGGTGCCAGCTACAAATCATTGTAACAATAATAGAATGAGAGAGTCTTGAATATCTCTAGGGTGTGAGGTAATAAACTTACTTTGACAGCCCAACATATAGGTTCTGGGAAAAGGACATTGAATTATGGTTTCCCCATTAAAGTTTGAGGTTTTCTAATTCTACCATTGAAATAAAACCATAAATTGTATTTGATACGAAACAAAATATACTTTAAATTGATAATAATTGAAATGGCAAGACTTGTTGCGTTAATATAGATATGATATAAAATTCAAAAATTACAACTGATAGAAACTGTAGGCATTAAATTTGAAATCCTCTTGACCGGACATTTAAAAGTTGTACAAAAAATGTATTCCTCACTGGTTCACGTGACAGTACCTTCAACACTGTGAGTGTTATTACGACGTATTCGTTTGAGTTGGTATCAGCTGTAGGTATCTCAAACCTAATTTGGTGATATATCCTTTTAGTTTCACAAATGAGATATAGCATGCCTTGCAATATATTCACACTTCACAATCAACTTTACAAGTAATTCAAGTCTCAATTACGACGACTCAGTATTGGGCTGTCACTGAACTGACACAAGACCTCGTCCAAACAGATACACGAAACACACTCCAAACATATAATCCATTCGGTCACTGACGATTACGTATCCATGCGACTGCTTCTTCTTCATCTCACTAACTCGCTGACTGGCCACTCTCCTTCCAACCAACTGTGGCCTCATTATCCTTCCAACTGAACTACTGCTAAAGGATACAGCCCTTTATATAGACATAAGTTGTCACACACACGTCATTTCTAGAAGAATACAAACTCCCACCCAGCCACTAATGTTACAGACTGTGATGAAATAGCCTCAGGCAAACTAGGAGTTCCTAAATATGGTCTCATCGCTAAATGCATACAATGAAAGAGCAATGACTCGACAGTTACTGTAACAGTTTAACACCCTATGTTGCAATGTCAAAAGGTTTCACAAAACATATCCATATCTGATATTAGGCAGCAACTCTCACTCTGCATGGTTTTAATGCTAATATACACGCACACATATACTCAATAAATTAACTACAACGAAGCAAGCGATAATTAATTCATACCTAGTGAAATCAGATTATAGAATTGAATCAAGCAGTAATAGTAGTTACAATAATAGTAGTAATAATAATAATACAGATACAATGACAGTAATAAAATAACAATAATAGTAATAGAAATAATAATACTAATAATAATAATAATAATAATAAATTCCTAGGAACGACTTTTCCTCTGACTCACGCCAAACAGCATGAAGTTCCAGGCTGCAGTTCCAGTAATACTGAAGAACAGATTCCCAAAACGTGGACATAAGTTGTCTGAAGTTGTTTGTATTTATTGTATAAATGTATATGTTGTAATTATTTCTGTTGTAAATATTTGTAGATATATGTACCTGTAGTTTCATAATCAAGAGGGTGACTCCTTGCTTAGGCCGAGTCAGCCCATTATGTTACCGGCACAAGCTGAGCCTTCCTAAAATGATACAAATAATAATAAGACAGATGAATGCTTGTAACGGGATATGAACTGTTACAGTACTAAGCTGTATTAGTGAAAATTTGTGACGCGATAAGTGAGGTATTTTTATATAAATTTAATACGATGAGAATCGGGACTTCGAATTTACGTCGTGCTAAGCAGGAAAAAGTATTAACCAGGAACACACGAATGAGGTTTTACTGTAGTCTTCAAACAGCAGTAAAGCTTCAACTTAAGTCTTTTACATGCTACCATTTTTAAATTTTAACAGCTGTTAAGAGATTTAACACAGGGCTGCTGCCATGTTAATTTAACACAATCACTAACAATTTGTTAGAATTAACAATTCTTGATGAGGCGGCCATTTTGTTAAATGATGTGTTAAGTCTCATTAACAGCGGTGTTAACACTTAACATGCGTTGAAGAAATTGGACCTAAATATGTGTCCAATCTTGTCTGTGAATTCTAGTCAGAAACTGTCACTGTTGCAAAGCATATGATCACAGTAACACACATGCTTATTGAGATAAAATCTATGGACTCTAGTCAGAAATCATAATCATTGAAAAACATATACATTTCCAGTAATATATGAGGTTTGGGGCAAAAGTCATGGCAACATTTTTTTTTCCCTTGAAGATACCAATCCAGTTAGAAAATGTGACATATACAGACAAAAGGACAAGGTGTTAACTACATGTGTGGACAATGAATAGCACTGAAATATCGTAACACACTATATCGTAACACACTAATTTATTACAATGGTATACAGGGCAATCTGGGTTTCCTGGTGCAAAAGAATGACAACACAGTACACATAAAGTTGAGATGACAAACCTGGGCCTAAAGACCCTCAAAGTAGACCCTTGCTACTGACATCACACGCTGCCAACGATGTGGAAGGCGCTGAATACCATCTGCCTCAGCATTTGCAGCGCCATGTTTGAATCGGGTCACCTGTTTACGCACAGCATTAGCAATGTCCTCTCGTGTTGCAAACCGCCTACCACTAGTGGTTCCTTAATCTTTTGAATGAGATCAAAGTCATAGGGCGAAATGTTAGGAGAGTATGGTGGGTTCTGCAATTCTTCCCATCCCCAACGTCGCAGTAGCTGCTCTACTCACGCTGCTTTATGTGGTTTTGCATTGTCATGCAGGATTATTGCACTGTCCATAAGATCCGGATGTTTCTCCCTAATGCCAGGTTGTACCTGTCGCACCAGGAAGTCCCTGTAGTACTTTGCAGTCACTGTTCTGCCATGTGGAACAAAGTGGCAAACAATGACACCCTTGACGTCATACGCCACGATTACCATCAATTTAACTGGGGAAGGATTCTGACGGATCTTCTGCCTCCTTGGTGATCCAGCATGTCGCCACTCTGCGGACTGATGTTTCAGTTGTGGTTCGTATGCCCTGGCCCAAAATTCATCGATGGCGATTATCGTGACAAGAATGGATCGCCATCCTGTTGCCAGCGTGCAAGGTGGTCGGAGCATATTGCATAGCGCACCCACCTTTGAACTTCCGTCAGTGCTTCTGGTGCCCACCGCGATGCGATTTTGCGCAGTTGCAGCTCATTACACAATGTCCTGTGGATGGTGTGTTTCTCGATACTACTTGCCCTCTCTAACTCAGTAGCGTTCATCGTCTGTCTTCATCCAGGAGCTGCTCGACGGCACGTGCCACGTCAGTCCGCACACTGACAGGTCGTCCCGAACATTGCTCATCACTGGTTGACACGTCCTTCCTGAAACTTTCCTACCCACCGTGCTACTGTATGATATGGTAGGGCATTATTCCCAAGAGCTTCCACTAATTCACTGTGACATTTCATCGCATTTCGCTCTCGGAGAACGGCTATTTTGATGTAAGCGTGCTGCTCAACACGGGTTACTTCCATCTCGCATGGCACACACCAACTGACTGATTTCAGTCTCGCTGCGCTACTACCAGCTATCACAGAGCCATCTGTTGTTCTGCATACACACTATGCCTGCAGAACTTCCACATGACACCAATACATTTATGATCCGTTCACATATCTACAAGAAAAAAAATAGTTGCCGTAACTTTTACCCCAAATTAAAAATTAATATATAAACTATTATTTTCAGTTTTTGTATTTTGATGGCTGAAGATGTCTTTTAATAAATAAAGACAACACAACAACAACAATCGCTACTGATCTGCTTTTAGGGCAGTCGCTCAGCTGGCAGATTCCCTACTGTTGTTTTCCTAGCCTTTTCTTAAATGATTGCAAAGAAATTGGAAATTTTATTGAACATCTCTCTTGGTAAGTTATTCCAATCCCTAATTCCCCTCCCTATAAACGAATATTTGCCCCAATTTGTCCTTGAATTCCAACTTTATCTTCATATTGTGATCTTTCCTACTTTTAAAGACACCATCCAAATTTATTCGTCTACTGATGTCCTCCCATGCCATCTCTCCACTGACAGCTCGGAACATAAACCACTTAGACGAGCAGCTCGTCTCATTACTCCCAAGTCTTCCCAGCCCAAACTTTGCAATATTTTTTTAACGCTACTCTTTTGTCGGAAATCGCCCAGAACAAATCGGGCTGCTTTTCTGTGGATTTTTTCCAGTTCCTGAATCAAGTAATCCTGGTAAGGGTTCCATACACTGGAACCATACTCTAGTTGGGGTCTCACCAGAGAAAAATAAGCTCTCTCCTTTACATCCTTACTACAACCCCTAAATACTCTCATAACCATGTGCGAGATCTGTACCCTTTATTTGCAATCATATTTATGTGATTACCCCAATGAAGATCTTTCCTTATATTAATACCTAGGTATTTGCAATGATCCCCAAAGAGAACTTTCACCCCATCAACACAGTAATTAAAACTGAGAGGACTTTTCCTATTTGTGAAACTCTCAACCTGACTTTTAACCCTATTTATCATCATATCATTGCCTACTGTCCATCTCACAACATTATTGAGGTCATTTTGCAGTTGCTCACAATCTTGTAATTTATTACTCTGTACAGAATAACATCATCTGCGAAAAGCCTTATCTCTGATTCCACTTTTTTACACATATCATTGATATATATATATATATAAGAAAACATAAAGGTCCAATAATACTGCCTTGAGGAATTCCCCTCTTAATTTTTACAGGGACAGATAAAGCTTCACCTACTCTAATTCTCAGAGTTCTATTTTCTAGAAATAGAGCCACCCATTCAGTCACTCTTTTGTCAAGTCCAATTGCACTCATTTTTGCCAGTAGTCTCCCATGATCTACCCTATCAAATGCCTTAGAAGGTCAATCGTGATACAGTCCAATTGACCTCCTGAATCCAGGATATCGGCTATATCTTGCTGGAATCCTACAAGTTGGGCTTCACTGGAATAACCTTTCCTAACGAAACAAGTACCATGATTCATTGATGTTATTCTGAAAGGAATAAATTAATTAGTATTGTAAAGGTTGAAATTCCTCAAAGAACCATAACACTTGTTATGCAGTGAAATACATATGTGCCGTCTTCAACATTTGTATTCATCGGAGTTGAGCCCCATTCTCACAGATGTGCAAGCCGCCTATGGGGGGTCAACTTGAAAAACCTGCACCAGGCCTCTCCGGAGGTCACATACCATAAAAATAGATTATTACTGTTATAATTATTATCTCCGGGATTCTGGTACATTTATTGTCTGTTTGTCTACTTTCAAGTGGCAAACTTCGGGCGCCTGGCCCTTTCTTACACTTGACCACATTTACAGTACTTTTCTGCAGATATAGTCCATTAGCAGAGTTACATTATGCTAACATACACACTCACACTCTGACATTTATAAAGAAATTAAAATAGTAACCAATATGAAATAATATTGCTCGAATACACACACAAAATAAATGCACATATTACACAGCTATCTACTAGGTCTACATACACCAGAGAAACACAGTATATCACCATTCATTTAAATTTAAGAATTTCAGTTTTTGTCCGTATTGAACTGAGAACGTAGGAGAGGTAACTTAAAGGGTCCACCTTTTCAATACAAATAATAATGTTATAATGGTTAAGGAACAACATATTTACTTGAAACTAGTTTCAACGCTATTTAGCTTCATCTTCAGCCAAAATGTGAGAAGTAAGCATGGGTGCATACATGCAAACATATACCTTACACAAAATGTTACAGCATTATGATTAAATAAGAGTAAAAAGGGACATAAAATAGTGAATTAAAAGTTCAGAACTTGTCAGTCATCAAAACAGTCCATGAAGGGTGAATCAAAATTGTACGAACACGAGTTAGTTCGAGATTAACCTGGCAGTTAAAGATTCAAATTTTTGCAGACACACTTTCATTAAATGTCTCCTGCCACAAGTGTAGTACAGACATGAGTTAGGACTCAACGAACACAATCCTTTCAAAAATGCACATAACATTTTTAAAAATAAGTTCGAGATTAACTTGGCGGTTAAAGATTCAAATTTATAGTCACTTTTTCATTAAATGTCACTTGGGATGAGTGTGGTACAAACATGAGTTAGGACTCAACAAACACAATCTTTTAGAAATGCATATAAGATTTCAAAACCCAAGTACGAGATGAACTTGGCAGTTAAAGATTAAAATTTGTAGTCATTTTTCATTGATTGTAACATGTTAAGGGTGTAGTGAACATTTTCTGTGAGCTTTTGACAAAAATGCAATCTTTAATTTGCTTTTATTTATTGATGTACAGTTATGCAGGATCTCTGTACTTCTGTTGTTAGTACGAAAGGCTATTTTAACATCTCGTTTTTAAAAAACATTAGTGACATTTTCTCTGAGATCTTTGAAGTTGACTGTGCTATTGTTTTTATGTTGCAACGTAACGTGTGAGGTGGAGACCAAGTTTCTGAGCCAAGATTCCTATGATGTTCGCAGTTCAATGCGGGACCTGGGGTGTAAAAAGGAGATGTTTATAAAAGCTGGAATAGTGAAGAAAAAGAGAGCTTGGGCTTCGACTGAATGAGACTCACCTGAGGTGGTAAAGCTATGGCGCGTGATGAAGAGGGACTGAGCGCGATGGACTGCTTAGGTCAGGGGAATAGCTATTGTTGGGGTAGGATGGGAGAGGGAAGGAGGAGGATCAGAAGGTGGGGGGGTAGGTCAGGAGTGGAAGGAGGGGGAATTAGGGAGGGTGATACGGTGAAAGCGCATGGCGTGAGAAAATGTTATGCATAAAGTAAAGGACAGATCTATTATGTGGAATATTAATATTTTTGAAAAATGTAATGAGAAAGTCAAACAGGATCTTTGGTTTCTCGGAGATATCATTTAAGTTTAAGTTTGGATTAAAATATTGATCCAAATGATTATAGCAGTTTTCAGTGACATCTAGTAAAGAACCTTTATTTAGAACTTCTAATACCTCAAGATCTTGATCTATTTCAGTAAAGTTGTGTTTAAATTCTTTCATATGTGGCTGACCGCAGAAAAACGGTTGTGCTTTATGGCATTGACATGTTCCGCATATCCGATTTTAAAACTGCGTCCTGTTTGACCTAGGTAAGAGCTATTGCAGTCTTGGCAAGAAAACCTATATACACCTGATTTTGAAAAAGGACTACTTTTATTTATTGATGTACAGTTATGCAGGATCTCTGTACTTCTGTTGTTAGTACGAAAGGCTATTTTAACATCTCGTTTTTAAAAAACATTAGTGACGTATATTTCCTTATTAAAGGTAAATGTTGAAAACGTGGCAGTATTAGTTTTGTCTTTTATGAAGGTGGTTTTGGGGCAATATTTGAATTTATTGATTATTTTTTCAATAAAGGCTTCATTAAATCCTTTAAATTTTCCTATAGAACGAATGGTGTTCAGTTCCTTATTTAAGTTTTTTCTGGACATTGGAATTCTGAATGCTTGATCTACCAAGCTATTATACGTAGCCGCTTTTTGTGTTTGAGGATGTAATGAGTCATTTCTTATAGTAGTGGCCGTTTGAGTGGGCTTTCTATAAATATTTTATGTAAATGAAGAAGGAAGCCTATTGCTTTGTTAGGTCTAGGAAATTGATAGAATTACACAACCCAGCATTTTCAAACTTTCTTTTTGCGGCAAGAGGTGTGATAGGTGATCTTCACTAATTTTGGGTCACTGAACACGAATCCGTTGTCCGTTTCTACATATCACGTCACATTTTCTCGCAATAGGTATCAAAATAAGAGATAGACCTGAATATTGCATATGAAAAGTACTGGAAAATGTTGATAATTTTGGAAATTTTTCTAATTTTTTTATATTATTACATATATTTTGAAATAGTTGAATATTGTCTTGAATTATTATATACAATGAATAATTATTGAGTATAAAATTACAATGAACTATTTAGCATTTATTGTAATATAATACTGATTTACACAAACCACACAAACAAACAACTCTGATGCAATGAAAGCAATTTATTTTGACAATTAAACATGATTTACAAGCAAACAATGTAACTTTTATTCAGTATCTTTATGAATTCATAAATGTTCCCTTGGAATGAACACTTGGCTGCCCAGCGTCTGACTGCATCAAGTTTGTCTTCTTTTTTCAAACACCAACCATAGTCGGCCATCATTGGTTCATCCCACCTCCCCTGGTATCTTCTTTCTGCCTCCTTGGAACCTCTCTCCCATCTCTTTGCTAACAGCCACAAGATTTTCCAGAAAGTGATCGAGATGAGAATGAAGAAAGTGCAGCTTCAGACTCATTTTACACCCCAACTCTTTCATATCATCCAACATCGTTTTCACTATTGTTTTGTGTTGTTCATCCTTTACATTTCCTAGGAACTTCATTATGACATCTCTTATTGAATTTCATGCAGCGAGTTCCACGACATTCATCCATACAACAGAAAACCAGAATACTTGGCAGGTATGCAATGCTATTTAGCGTCATCTTCAGCCAAAATGTGAGAAATAAACATAGGTGCATACATGCAAACATATACAGTACACGAAATGTTACAGCATTATGATTAAATAAGAGTAAAAAGGACATAAAATAGTGAATTTCAAGTTCAGAACTAGTCAGTCATAAAAACAGTCCACGAAGGGTGAATCAAAATTGTACGAACACGAGGTCTGCATTCTTCAAAATGAGTAAAGTATGGTGCTGAAATATATAGCTATCACATGTATGCTACAAGGTACGACACACACTATCTTTCCTCAGAAACAGAATGTTAAAATCTCTAGGTGATATTGACTGAATGAAAGGAGCTGATCACCGAGCTCTATAGCTGCAGTCGCTTAAGTGCGGCCGGTATCCAGTGTTCGGGAGATAGTAGGTTCAAACCCCACTGTCGGCAGCCCTGAAGATGGTTTTCCATGGTTTCCCATTTTCACACCAGGCACCTTAATTAAGGCCACGGCCGCTTCCCTCCCACTCCTAGCCCTTCCCTGTCCCATCGTCGCCATAAGACCTATCTGTGTCGGTGCGACGTAAAGCAAAAAAAAAATCTTTTTATTGGGCTTCCAATAATATAAACATAATATATAAATAAACATTCCATTAAATTTCAGAGTTCCATGAAATTCTCCTCTCGGACACGTGGACGACAATTTGTCCCAAAACATTTGTACCAAGTGAATCCGTCCCAGACTCCTTGTTCCGAAAAGTAATTTATATCAAGGTAATCCTTCCCAAACTATGTGTCCTGTTGAGAAATTTGTCCCCACATGTTTGCCCAGAATTTTCTTAAAATGAAGTCCAAAAAGTTAATATTGTTCTTTATTTTGTGTCCCACTAACTACTTCTATGGTTTTTGGAAAAGCCAATGTGCCAGAATTTTTTACCACAGGAGTTCTTTAATGTGCCGGTAAATCCATCGACACAAGGCTGATGTATTGGAGCACCTTGAAATACCACTGGACAGAGTCTGAATCGAACCTGCCAACTTGAGCTCAGAAGGCCACCACTCAACCTGGCAGTCCAGAAAACTTTAGGAGAGAGTAATGTGAGCAGTTTATCATCTTGATGCTATTTGGCAATATTACAAGAGTACAGAAAAATTACGATTTCACATAAAGCAGACTTTCTCCGTTCTTATACTTATGATATCGACAGACTATCATATCGACATCCATTCTCATCTACTCAAAATCTAAGTGGTATATTTGTCAAATGTTCTAAATTTCTATGATTCAGTGGAAAGTGCTATGTCCCTACACTTTCATTTGATGATCTTGTAACATGCTGATTTATTATAGAGGAGCTCAACATCATTAGAAGACCCTGCGGCATCTTTAATGCATTTGTTACCTTGCTACTTTGCCTGTGCTTGCCAGTTTAACACAGTTTGCATTACACTTTTCTATTATACATTATTTTACAATAGGAATATACAATCACTGGCAAAAAAAGCAAAACACTACATATTTCGGGCAAAATTTAATGTTAGTTAATTTGTAAACTTGTACAAATTAAATGTTATGACATTGCAACAATCAGAAGTTGCAGTGCAATAATTAATAAACATTGTTGGTCGTGACAATCACAACACCAGTACTGCTGTTTCCTGCCTTTTGACAAAAATAACCACAGACATCTGTGTTAGGGTGTATTGCTGTGAATTCTCATGGCGCTTATTTTTGTGAACATTACAGCTTGTCTATAACAGTTACTCTCTCCTCTTAGTCAGGTCGTTATAGCTCTTCCACCTGAAAACGCAGCAAGGGTCGTAGCATTAGTGGAGGATGGGTGCAGCATACGCTATGTAGCGGACGTTATAGGCACCTCTTGTTCCAACGTGTACAGAACTGTTGAAAAGTACAAAGATGACAATATATACACCAGGAGCCCTGGTTCTAGTCGTAGGAGAAGTACTACTGAGCGTGATGATCGCTGTCTCGTAATGAAAGTTCTTCGCAATCGATACACAAGAGCTGTGAAGGCCAGAAATTGTTTGCAGCAAGTACGGGGCATGAACATCAACGGAAGGACAGTAAGGAGGAGGTTGTATGAAGTGGATGTAAAGTTCAAGAGGCCCACCACGGGACCTCTGCTTACATGTTAGCACCGCGCCTCTCAGATTCAGTTCGCCAACGCCCATCGTAACTGGACTGTGGAGCAGAGGAGCTCAGTGCTGTTCGTAGATGAATCCAGATTCTGTTTGAGGGCACCAGATGGAAGGGAAAGAGTATTGAGAAGGTCCGAGAAACGTTATTCACCCTGTACTTTCATTGCAAGGACACCGTTCAGTGGAGGCTTTATGCTTGTCTGGGCTAGTATTACCACTTATGCACACACAGAGCTTGTGTTTATCGAGAATAGAAGTCTGACGGCCCACTGATACATCGAGGAGATTTTTGTGGATCACATAGTCCCTTTTGCACTTGTCAGTGGCGATAACTTTATCCTGATGCATGACAATGCTCGCCCATATGCCGTTTGTGTACGAGAGTACCTGGATGAAGTTGGAATTGAGCGCATGGTGTGGCATGCTCATAATCCCGACCTAAACCCGATACAGCATGTCTGGGATGTGCTTAGGAGACGTGCTAGGAGTTGTTCCCGACACGCTGACTCAACTTTGGGCTGCGCTCCAGGCAGAATGGGAGATCATACCACAAGAGAACCTTCGAGATTGCATCCTGAACATGCCTAATCGAATCACAGCTGTAACTGTGGTAAGGTGGTAATACCCGTTACTGAGGCAATGAAAATGTGTTGAAAACATATGGACAAATGGACTGCATGTGAAACTGTGCAGAGCTCCAGGTTTTGATATTTGCAAATTCGTGTTGGTGGACTGTTATGATTGTCATGATCCACACTCTCCATCGATTATTGCGCTGAAACTTCTCAAATCGGTTAATTATGATACATTGCCATATTGTAATGTCATATTTGAGTTTTACCATGTTTCAAATGGACTAAGATTAAATTGTGTCTGAAATAGTAGTGTTTTGCTTTTATTGCCGGTGAGTGTAGGTTTAGTCCTGTCATGCAGACATCTTCAATTCCTTAATGTGAGACTCGATATTACAAAAATTACAACAAACACATTTAAATACTTATTTTTTATTTTATTTTTTTACTAGTGGTTCTGTCGCACTGACACAGATAGGTCTTATGGCGACTATGGGATAGGAAAAGTCTGGGAATTGGAAGGAAACGGCCGTGGCCTTAATTAAAGTACAGCTCCAGCACTTCCTTGATGTGAAGGTGGGAAACCATGGAAAACCATCTTCAGGGCTGCCGACAGTGGGATTCGAACCCACTATCTTCCAGGTGCAAGCTCAGTCGCGCGCCCCTAATCGCATGGCCACCTCGCCCAGTAATACTTAAAATGATAGCTTTTTGTGTTGCACATGTAAGTCCTACAAAAATAATTTTAAAATGTCTGTTGTTACCATCCAGCATTTGTTAAATAAGGTAAGTAACGGGCGCCAGGAAATGTTCTCCGCAGTGCCTACATGCAGCTGCATAAGGGAGCATCAGCAGTTTAGTTGGCAGCATAGTGTCATATCTGTCATGCTCACTCGCCGACAGGCCAAGGTCAACAGGATAGCAGTGAATGGAAGGCCACACGTGTGAGCTGTAGGCTATCGGAATCATCAGTGTGTATTGCATTAAGAGAGCTTTCAGACAGATTATTGGAATAGTGCAACAGGATACAAGCAGTAATGTTAACAACTGAAGAGAGCTCTTTTGGTGGAATACGTTTTTCGCGTAGGTGATCGGTTTACAGAAAATGTAAAACTAAAATTTCTGGCCTTGTTTCCTAATTCAAAGTGTCCAAACCGGGATACCGTTTGGGATTTGATAAGTAAATTTTGTGTGACCCGCTCAATTCATGATGTACCGGGAACAGGCAGGCCTACGCTTTTAAGAGACGAATAAAGATTGATGAACATAAAGTGAATATCATTAATTATGTGCAGTCCATTACGCAAGAAATTTTAGTGAAAGTCTTCAATATGTGTAGACGTGTTGAAGTCTGTCTTCGAACTCAAGGACAACACTTCAGCGTGTTATGAATTGCTGTGGTGAGTAAAATCTTTATTGTTTACTGTTTGTTCTTTGTTTGTTTTGTTTTGATACAAGCGGCAGCAGCCATGCTGTCAACTTCGCTGCTAATGAAATAAAGTTCTTAAAATCCTTTAAATAGTTGTCCATTAGTTGTGGGACTATGTTTCATCAGAATTCTAGTTAATATCATAGCGGAGTAATCTTCTCAGATGTTGATTCTAATCTTCAGAAACACGTTGAAAATGCTGTGTCAGTGATTTATTTCAGTGCAGACAGAGAAGAATGAATGTTGTGTTAAACAAAAAGTGCAAATGTGTAATTGAGGTACAGTATTAATTGATTGTGATATTTGTTTACACCAAAATAAAATTACACTGAGAACGATATTGTCGGGACAGCAGGCATGTGTCTCTTTGCCCTGTCCCTCCTTTAGGGTGGCTCTGACTGACATATCTTTTTGGTTTCCAGGAGCAATACAGCAGGCTATGTAGATGACAAAACTTGTCTATTGTCTGAAAATATTTTTGTTTTTCAGTGAATATCAAATAATAGAAAAGGAAATGCCTAGATTATTCACTGTTTTTGTTGTACATTTATTTTTCAAAGCAGACTTTTATGCTTTGCGAAGACCATATTTTCTGTTACTTGTCTGTGTTGATTTTGTAAAAAGGAGGGGGTAACCTTAACTACAACATTCTCCCACTTCTCGTCTTTTGTCTTTGCGATATGGAATTACAATATAGACACCCGTATTCCAGACTACAGAAGCCTTGCAGCCACAGAACAGTTTGTGTTGTCTGATGTTCTCTTTCTATTTAAGTAATTGATTCATTTATTTGTTCATTTATCTCAGTAGAATTGTTGGGTCTTTTGGCAAGCTTTGATTTTCTTAAGAGATATTGGGCCATGTTATCATATTAAATATGTTGAGTTACCGAGCTCGATAGCTGCAGTCGCTTAAGTGCGGCAGTATCCAGTATTCGGGAGATAGTAGGTTCGAACCCCACTGTCGGCAGGCCTGAAAATGGTTTTCCGTGGTTTCCCATTTTCACACCAGCCAAATGCTGGGGCTGTACCTTAATTAAGGCCATGGCCGCTTCCTTCCCACTCCGAGCCCTTTCCTGTCCCATCGTCGCTATAAGACCTATCTGTGTCGGTGCGACGTGAGGCAAAAAAAAAAAAACCTGTTGAGATTTCAGTTACTTGATGTTAGCCTTTGTCAAGATGAAATGACATGACTTGATGGTTGCTCATGCTTTTATAGCAGCAAGAAGGCTATTTGGTTTGTGTCAACATTGCTTGGCCTCTCTTCCAGATTGGTGTTCCTTGGACCTGCACTGTGTGATCCAGTGCATTCATTCTTCTACTGTCTGGCAGCGAGATGCAGCCACCAAATCTTTCTCATTGAAATCATTTTCATGTTTCATTATTTCTACTGCTTCCCAGTAGATGTGTATATGATACTGGTCGGTCATGAAGTTGATTGTTTGCAATGGTCAGTGGCAGCTGGGTTTCCTCAAATTTAATTTCATGGTCGAGGAAAGAGAGTGTGCTCCACTACTGTAGGGTGTTTTTTATGAGACTACAATGTGACTTGTGCTCTTCGAGCGTGGTGTTATTGCTGCGTTTGTCCTGATATAAACCTTCCCACATGAACAGGGATAATGGTTACACACCTGCACTGGAGAGAGGGTTCTGAGAGTTTCTTAGCTGAGCGTAAATGCAGTGATATTTCCTTTGTTGTGCTAGAGGCAGTCTGGATGTTATGATGCTTCAAAACCTTGCCAATTCTGTCATCGCTGAGATATGAAAGAAATCCTTTCTTTCATGTGTCTTCCTATCACCTCAGATTGTGGAGGAGACTCGACAACCCTCTTGATCTTATTCTGACTATCCAGTAGCTTGTAAAGCTGAGAAGAGATGCTCCACTTCTCTCTGGTACAGATATGGCTGACACGACCTCTTGGCATGCTCATTTAATCATGGCAAAGGCTACTGTAGAATAGTTGGAATATCAACATTGTTAATATGTCATCAAGTTCTAATATACTCGAAGAACATCAAAGCTTGTGAGTTGACATAGGCTGTGAAAACCTGCACCAGTATGTGTGTGTTGTCTTTGTTACAGCTATATCAGTCTTGGAGCTGTAGTGACTTGGAGAAATGGCAAGGCTGTTCCTAATGAGTTGAAATTTAAGAATGGTCATCTACAGATCACTTACAGTGAGGGATATCTGTGCGGAGATCCAAATGCTCATCAGACGTATATCTCCTCTACTATACACTTCTTCTGTGATGCTGATAAGGTGACACAACTTGAATTAGTTTAGTGACTTAACATTCAGATTTAAACCATATTGGCATAGATATGGCTAAGAAAACTTCAATATTGTCATTGGCAACAAGTAAGAGAAACACAGGTATGTGATAAATTCTGAGGAACACCACCATTATCCTGGTGTTAATAATGGAAAGGAACAAACTAGTGTAAATCAAGTCATGTATTGAAATATATATATCAAGGAAAGGACAATAAGTTCCACCTTTTCAATACTATATATAGTGTGTGTGTATATATATATATATAGTACTACTATAGTACTATATACTATATAGTATTGAAAAGGTGGAACTTATTGTCCTTTCCTTGATGTAAATCTTGTTTCAATACGGAACCTAAGTATGAAATTCTTAACGTTAAATACATGTATTGAAAGGAAAATTAAGTAGGATAAACACTATAATCTGTCAGACAAGGAGAAGGACAAATAGATACACTCTCTCTTAATCAATATTGATCTTTATACATGTACGGGGATTATAATTTCCGACTATAGCAGAGTACCGAGGCATAAGAACGCAGGGAAGCGGTGACAGCAAGCGCAGTGCCCCCAATGGCGAGCAGACGTAGATAGATAGATAGATAGATAGATAGATAGATAGATAGATAGATAGATAGATAGATAGATAGATATGGTTTATTTTAATTGGCAAAGTTAGGGACACCTGTACCTGTCTTACACTTAACCAGTGAAATACATAAATAACATAAAAATATATAAAATACTGAATAAATGAAAAAAGGGACTGAAACAAATTGCTATGGTACTATGCTATCCTGCTGTACGTAAAAATAACTATTATAATACATAATATAAGTTAACATTTTGCTTCCTATGAAGAAATTAACATACAACAAATTACAGTTTCAATAATAATAATAATAATAATAATAATAATAATAATAATAATAATAATAACAAGAAGAAAAAACCATGAGGAGAAGAAAACGAAGAAGAAGAAGAAGAAGAAGAAGAAGAAGAAGACTATCACACTACGAGCTTGTTTCATAGAGATATTTTGAACACATACTTTTAAAGCTTCCATGGTTTGATATCCCTCTGACCTCCTGCGGAAGGAAGTTCCATTCACGGCTGGCCACAACAGTGAAGGAATTGTTGTAGGTTGAGGATTTATGCTTAGGAATAGCGAGCAATGTCGAACTCAGCACTCTGGTGTTTTTATCATGGTGTTCAGAAAGGCTATGAAATCGTTCATACAGGTAAGATGGGGATTGTAAGGTAAGGATTCGGTGCAATGAAGTCGGGGTATGCAGCTTGCGTCTGTCTTCAAGGCGTAGCCATCCGAGGTCGACGTAAGACTGGGTAACATGATCTGAAAATTTCAGATTACATATAAATCTTACACAGGCATTCTGTGCATGTTGTAGTTTATCTCGAAGCTCGGTTTTCACATCTTTGTAAACTACGTCATAATAATCGAATATTGGAAGAACGAGGGTTTCAACTAGTTTCTTCTTTAAACTGAACGGAAAAGTACATTTGAAATTGCTTAATGTGTGCAATGTAGCAAAAACTTGACAGATATTATCTGATCCGTCCACGAGAGGTGCTGGTCAATGGTTACTCCGAGATATTTTATGCTCTTGCAAAAGGGCAAAGCTTGATTTTGAAGTTGTACGTCAGGGATGGACATGTGGTAATTACTGGAAATAAGTCTTGGGTGGGCAATTACTATAGTTTGGGACTTTTTTGTGTTCAAAATAAGTCCATGCTGGGAAGACCATTTACTTATGGCCTCTAGATCCATGTTAATTTGCTCGATTGCTGTCGAAACGTCTGTTGGTTTTGCATGGATGTAGAATTGTACGTCGTCAGCGTAGATGTGACGTTTACAATGTGTCAGCTGTTTAGCTAGGTCGTTGATATAGACAGAAAATAGCAAAGGAGCAAGGGTTGACCCTTGTGGGACACCTCTTTTCACATATTGCCACGAAGAAAATGTACCTTGATTGATGACACGTTGTTGACGTTAGTGTAAATAAGCTCCCAACCATCTGAGTACTGTAGGAGAACCCTAGGTGATAAAGTTTGGATAGGAGCAACTCGTGGTCTACAGAGTCAAATGCTTTGCTGAAGTCCAATAATACTAGGATAGTCAGTTTTTGCTCATCAATAGCCTGTCTTATATCGTCAGTCACTCCTTAGTAAGGCAGTACATGTACTGTGATTGCATCGGAAACCTGACTGGTGTGGGTCTAATATGTCGTGGTCGTTGAGGTAGTTGGTGATTTGATTTTGCGCAATGTGTTAAGAGTCCCTTGACTACTATTGGCAGTATATTTATAGGTCTGTAGTCACTGTTTAGTCTAGGAGATTTTGTCTTTGATAAAGAATGCACCAGGGCCATTTTCCAGACAGTTGGAAATACACTTAACCATAATAGGTATTTGCTTTGATCCTGTATGGACTTGTTTGAATCTATTAAAGAAACTATTATAGTTTTATTTTGAGTCCACCTTGTCAATATACCTTATACGTTATAATGATAGAAAATTATTAATTTAACATGTTTTGGGAAAATCATCCATTCCCTTCTCAAAGAAGTGGCAAGATTACACCTATAGAAACCAAACAAAAAATTGAACTCACCAGCTGCGTATATGTTCAGGACAATAAAATAAATGAATGAAACTGAACTCGCCAGTATTTATAAAAGATGTCGAAAGTTATCTCCTTGAGCTGTGATGCAAGCTTCACATTTTATGAACACTGATGGAACAAACAGTGTTCCTAATTTTGATTTTTAATTCTTCTGCAGTTCCAGAATTATTCCTGTAAACTTTTCCTTTGAGATTTCCCCTTAGATAAAATTTGCATGTGCTTCAATCACGCAAACAAGGGGACCATAGGACTTCACTGATGATCTGATCATCATCAAACCCTTCCTGGAAAGGCCGCTTAGAGCTACGCACCATATGGGCCATCGCACCATTCTGCTGGAAGTAGCCATACCTTTTTCTTCTTCAGTCAAGTTTAGCAAAAAATTGTTTGAGAATGCTGTGAATATAACGGTCAGAAGTCATCGTGTCCTAAAAATAACATCTGACCAGTAATTCATTGGGCACTAATAACATACCATACCTTGACATGCAGAGGTCTCTGCTGTTAAATGTGCGAGTTCTCTGTTTCCCAGATCCTATTATTCTGTGAATTGACATATTGACTCAAATGAAACCACTCTTCATCACTCATAAAAAGAAAGTTTGGATTCACAATATAATCGTGGACACTATTCATTAAACAAAAACCTCATGGCCTTGACCTACCAAGCGATTGCGGCTCATCCCGAAGGCCTGTCGAGTACGAGGTGATGCATGGTCAGTGTGATGAATCCTCTCGGTTGTTATTCTTGGTGTTCTAGATTGAGGTCTCCATCTCGCAGTCAGATATCTCCTCAGTTATAATCACATAGGCTGAGTGGATTCGAATCAACCCTCAGGACCAAGCAAAAATCCCTGACCTGGCTGGGAATCGAACTGGGGCCACCGGGTGAGAGGCAGGCATGCTGCGCTACGTATGGACCGCAGGGCTGGACTCCATTCATTAGGCAGTTCCAGAATCTTATTCATGCAATGAAATCTGTAGGCTATATGTTTTGTGCAAATAACACTCTATCAAAAATATTCTCTTTGTGGTATTGTTTCCTGGGTGTGGTGTACAAGCACTCGCCATCTCCTCCTGTCTTCATACATCTTCTGTTTCAGTACATCCTTCCATTTGTGTCCTCTCTCCTCCACATGTGATCTTACAGACTCTATCCAGTGTTTTCTTGGTCTTCCCTGTGGTCTTCTTCGTATGAGATTAAGGTCAAAATATTTTCTGGCATGTCTTTCCCTGTTCATTCTCATTATGTGCCCATACCACTGAAGCCTTTGTTTCTTTATGACACTGGTAATAGAAACCTTGATACTAGCTACTTTCCTATTCACTGAATTTCTGATCTTGTCCTTATCTGATAGTTTGGTTCATGGTTCTAATGAATCTAATTTCAGTTGCTTGGATTCTACTGAAGTCTTTGTTTAGCAGGGTACATGTCTCTAAACCGTATGTGAGGATTGGTACACAGTAAGTATGGTACATGATTGTTTTTGCTTTTTGTAGTATTTTGCAGTCCCAGAGAAGATTTCTGACTTGACTGTAGATGTTGTTGTCTTTCGAGATTGTGCGTCTGAGGTACTTGAAGTGGTAACCTGATTCGATTTTTACTCCTTCCAGAAATATATTTGAGCTTGTTCCTTCTCTATTGATGGTCATTTCTGCTGTCTTTGTTTTGCTCATCTTCAGTCCAAAAATTTTTAATGTATTTAAGTTTCTTCTGAACTTCAGCTTCTGTCTCTCCCTATAAAAGCACATAATCAGCAAATACCAGGGCGTTTGGTTCACTGTTCATTTTCTTGATAGATTTTATGACCTTGTCCATTACTATTACGAACAGGAATGGTGGTAGGGCACTTCCTTGTTGGTCACATCTTTGTTTCAAACCATTTTGATCTTCGTTGCCTATCTGGACACAGCTGTAGCACTTCTGGTATAGCATCTTGACTTTGTCAATTAAGTACTTTGGCACCTTTAGGTCTTCCAGACATTTCCGTATCTTCTTTTGAGGAACACACCTTAAAAGTCCAATTGTTACTAGCGAACTGAGTGATAGAGCTAAGAATCTGCTGCCTCAGCTGTCAACCCTTCTTATCACGCCAGGCTTGACACAAGCCGTATGGCACTCCCTGTATTAGCCGGGTTGAGTAGCTCAGGCAGTAGAGCGCTGGCCTTCTGAGCCCAACTTGGCAGGATCGATTCTGGCTCAGTTTGGTGGTATTTGAATCTGCTCAAATATGTCAGCCTTATGTTAGTAGGTTTACTGCCACGTAAAGGAACACCTGCAGGACAAAATTCCAGCACCTTGGCACCTCTGAAAACATAAAACTTGTAGTTAGTGGGACATAAAACCAATAACATTATTATTCTCCATGTATTTCTTCTCGTCCTCAGTCAAGTTGGCCCCTTAGTGAGTGTTGAAGCCTGCCCTCATGGTGAAACTGGGAGGCTGAAATGAGCTTGTTGGGGGCTGCAAAGAAATGTACATATAGAAGAGCTCGGATTTAAGAGAGAGCCTATTTATTTGATGACGGCAGTGTATTAAGGTGTGGAGATTGTCCTTGTATTTTGTGTTTCTTTTCTATTTCTCCCTCTTCCCTCACTGGCCTATCAATTTTATTCATAATATGTGTTCTTTTAAATGTTTTTATGTACTGCCCTGATGTGTAATGTTTGATATTATACCCTTTATTATGTACTTTAATATTTTTTAAATTATTCACATTATGTTATTATCAGATAAATACTGTAGTTTCTTTGTTGAATTTCAAGGAAGACTAAGTCTTAGAAGAAAATGAAATATTGGCTTGCTCCAAGGAACTGTCTTGTCCCATGTGCTGTTTAATATTCATGCTAATGACCAACCAAGACCTAATGCGTGCAAAAGCTCTATATATGCCAATGATCTTGCTTCAATAACTCAAGCAAAGGAGTTTGAGGAAGTTGAACAAGTTCTTACAACGGCATGAGAACTTTCACTAAATATTATAGTGAGAACCACCTGAAACCAAATCCCTAGAAAACTCAGGACAGTGCTTTCCACCTCTGAAACAAACTGGCAAATAGAAAACTGAAAGCTGTGTGGAGCGCAGAGTTGGAACACTGGTTTATGCCAAAATACCTTGGCATCACTTTAGACAGGTCTCTAACACATCGCAAATGCTGTCTCAGTATAAAGCAAAAAGTGTCACCCTGCTGAAATGTAATTCAGAAACTCACTAGCAGTAATTGGGGAGCCCAACCTCAAGTAATCAGAACTTCTGCCATGCCACACTTTTGCTGCAGGGGAGTATGCAGGTCCTGTCTGGCATAGCTCCGCATATGCAAAGCAAGTAGATGTCACACTAAATAAAACTGCCAGATTGATCACTGGGTGCCTGAAACCAACAAAGTTTTTTGTTTGGCAGGTACTGCATGATCTGATAAATGGCAGAAAGTAGCTGCAGATCCTGAGAGAAAGAAGGCTGAAATAAATCAGTTACACCTGTTCCATGGCCCTCAACCACAAAGGTTTAGATGAAATCAAGAAAGTTTCCTCAGTTCAACTTCAGCACTAACTATGTCTCTGCAAAGAGCCAAAGAACAACTGTGGGCTACTAGATGTGACCATCTTCAAACATGGATGAAACTTGCTGATAGTTTACCTCCTTGATGTACTTTAAACTGGTTAACCGGAGTTCATTGAACAGAGTATGATCAGGTATTCAGGTAAATCCAGGGGCAACCTTGTCAAATGGGGCTATTCCAGAGAACCAATACAATGTGACTGTGGAGAAGAACAGAGTCATCTATGCCTATGCCCACTTTGTCCTGAATTGTGCAATGATGACGATTCAATGAAGGCTGAAAAAAATGCAGTTGCTATTGCCCGATTCTGGGCAGATATTTAATCTTCTTCCCTTAGAGATGAAATTAATAGTTCTTTTGTAATATTCTGTTATTTTATACTTTTTTACAAGTGAATGGACCACTAAGGATCACACTACAACTTCATTTCTTTCTCTTCGTGCAGAGTTTTCTCTGTGTCCAATACTCCTTCATGCATTCGCTGTCCAGGCTCTTCTGGTCTTCCTAGTTCTTCCTGTGGCTTGAACACCTTCCAAATTCTTCAGTGTGTTCCTAAACGTAGTCCTTTCTAACAACTGGTCTTCCAAAATGCTTAATCTTTCCATATCCTTCTTTGTTTCCTTAATCCATGCTGTAGTGGTCTTTTTTCTCCAGAGGTAATCAAATATCTGTTTGGTAAGTCTGTTTGCCTTCATTCTGTACAGATGTCCAAGAAAATCAATTATATAATACTAAAATTTGTATAGCTTCTTACTGGAGTAAATAAATACTAGGCAAATACAAATTTGCTTTAATTTCAGGCATTCAGTGATATTGGTTAAATGTCATTTTAAATTGTATAATACAGGATAATTACAAATGATTTGGGCAATTCTGAAGCTGTAAAATAACTTTATTATTTGACATATTGTCACAAGGCTTTGCACATACATAGAAAATTTTTTCTGACATTAATAAATGTTCGATATGTGCCCTTTTAGTGATTCTGCAGACATCAAGCCTATAATCAAGTTTGTCCCACACTCGGTGCAGTATGTCCCTATCAATGGATTCAAAAGCATGGTTGATGCGAGCTCGCAGTTCTGGCACGTTTGTTGGGAGAAATCTGAAGTGCGACTTCAGCAGACCAAAACTTTTTGAGTTTTTCTACATTACTGTTGAGTTTCGTGACCATATGTCAATTCATGGAGCTACAGAGAAGTTATGAAATCACTTCAATCATTTGTAATAACCCTGTATATAGAGATAGGAACAAGGGAGTTGTAGGAGCTGATGACCCAGGTGTCAGGCCCCTTTAAACAACAGTAGTCGTCATCATCAAGAAAGGAACAAATAATAGGCCGGACACATTGGCAGGTCATTGTCAGAAGAGGGAGAAACAGAAAAGGCCACAAGGACACTAAAAACTAAAATTAAGAGCACTGTGCGTTTCATCAGTATTGATAATATAGTTAGTATAGTTAATACTATGATCAAAACCAACTTGTGCCAAACCCGAGCAAAACCCAAGTTTGTTAATTCCATTTACGACATCGACAAGCCAACAGAAAACTCGTGACATGGAATGGAGCTATGCTAGACCAGTGCTTCCATCCCAAATACTTGGGCGTCACTCTCGATCGCAGTCTCACCTTCAAGGTGCACTGTATGAATGTAAAACAAAAGGTCTCTTCCAGGAACACACTACTTAGAAAACTTGTTGGATCTACTTGGGGTACACACCCACAAACTGTTAGAACTACTGCACTAGCCTTATGTTACTCCGCCGCTGAATAAGCCTGTCCAGCGTGGTACAAATCTGCCCATGCAAAAAAGATTGATGTGGCACTCAATAAAAGCTGTAGAATAATTACTGGTGTCCTGAAGCCAACTCCTCTCGAGAAAATCAATTACCTTGCCGGTATTGTTCCTTGTGATGTCAGGAGAGAGGTTGCTGCTAAAAACAAAAGGCTTAAAACAAATTTAATACCTTCACATCCACTCTTTGCATACCAACCTGCCCAACGAAGACTGAAGTCCAGGAAAGCCTTTTTAACATCTTCAGAACACCTGAAAGGATCATCGGACAAAGTCAGGATTACCAAATGGAAACAAAAGACCCCTGGCCTTTTGAAATGGATGGAACCACAGGAAGTGTTGCCTCCTGGTCACACCGAAGACTGGTTGATATGGAGGTCCTTAAACAGACTTAGATCTGGAGTGGGTAGAATCAGAGCAAATCTACAAAAATGGAACTTCCCCTTCAATATGGCCTTTTGTGACAGTGGTGAACTTCAGACAACCAAACACCTTCTATGCTACCCCCTGTGTCCATCAAACTGCACAATGGAAGACTTGGTGCTGGCCAATCCAAATGCCCTTGAAGTGGCCAAATTTTGGGCCAAATCGGTGTGACATCTGTATGACATATATTTTTGTAGACCTTTTACTTGTATATATTTGTGTATATAGTTTCTTTTAAATGTAGTATTATTCTATTGTACTTCTGATTCAAATAAAGAATCAGTATTCATGAACTGTGAAGTGTGTTATGAAATCTTGTAAGATGTGAAGCTTGCTTCACAGCTCGAGGAGATAGCTGGCGAGTGTGGTTTAGTTTGATTTCTGTAGGCATAATTATGCCACTTCTTCGAGGTGACTACGTCCACTCGCTATTGCGGGCACTGCGCTCCGCTGTGAAGTCTTAAATTATAATCACTGTACAATGCCTTGCTCTACTGTTATGAAACCTTGAGAATGTAAAATAGTTTTCCAGTTGATCAAATTCAATTTATATTGTGTGTCATCCAATTATGTGAATACAGTATCTTCATATTCTACAAATCACATAAAGAATTGTAGTGCTTTAGATTTTTAGCTTCTTGATTTGCCGTCGTCTATACAGGATGTACCTTCTTTTACTCGCATCTTTTTGTATTGTTTATTTGGATATTTGTATCTTTCTAGGATCCTGGCCCAAGATTCTGGAAGGAGAGTAACTGCAACTATGAATTTGAGTGGGGCACAAAGTATGCATGCCCTAAAGGATCTTCAGATCTCAGTCCTCTTAAAGAACAACAGTGGAACAATTGCACAGCAATAAACCCTGCAACAAAATTCAGGTGTGAATTGGCATGTTTTAAATTTGTGAATTAAATAAGTGCATGAGAATAACTTCTAGTGCAGTGGTTCTGCTCTGTATGTGAGATAATACAGGATACAGATGAAGTGCAGCTACTTGCTATGAAAGCACATGTCAGTAAATATATAGCACACCTGAAAGAAAAATATGGGTCCAACTACCAACACTCTGGCCAAACAAATATGCAACTACTACAGTACCTGCAAAACCCATAACATGGATCTTCCTGCCCTCATTCACAGCCAGCACCATCAAACCACATTTAGTGATTGTTTCTTCGGGTGAGTTGGCTGTGCGGTTTGGAACGTATAGCTGTGAGCTTTCATTCAGGAGATGATGGGTTCGAATCCCACCATTGGCAGCCATGAAGATGGTTTTCTGTGGTTTTCCCATTTTCACACCTGGCAGATGCTGGGGTTGTACCTTAATTAAGGCCACAGCTGCTACCATCCCAATCCTATCACTTGCCCATCCTTGCATCGCCAAACCTTTGATGCATTGATGTGACTTTAAATCAGTAGCAAAAGAAAATTATAGAAATGATTGTTTCACAGTACAAGTCCGTAACCTTTTCACTGCAGAGTTTTGCTGAAGAGGCGAGCCCTCTTGGCCAGGTTTTTTTAAACACTAGAACAGCAGAAGGGGTCAAAATAACACTCTCCTTCAATTTTCCTTTAATAATGTGCACATTCTTGTATCATTCTCTTAAAATATAGTGACTTTTCATCGTTTTTCGTCCCGTATATGGTGATGTATCGCACCCAGCAAAATATTTACATTTTCACAGATTTTTTAATATGAGATACCCTGGACAATGGTACGGGGTCATTTTGACACCCTAAATTCCTTATTACAACCCAGCAGTTTGCATTGTCAGATAAATGTACCTGGCCTTGATTATTAGTATTGTTGAACTCTTACTGTTAGATGAGTGTTTCAGTTAGCGGGATTATTGTTTTCATCTCATCATTTAGAAAGTGTTCTTCTCACAGACATGTCATGTTACGATTTTCTTTCTACTGACAAGGTGTCTCGTATTCTAGAAAATTCAGATGTTGAGTCTGAAAGTGAACTATCCGATTCAGATGGTGATTTCTTGCTCGAGACAAGCGAAAATCATAATGGGACAGAGGATGAGTTATCTGCAGGAGAAATCGAAAGTGCTAATCTGCCTACGAACTCGCCCCAAATGAATGTCTTGGTCCACGAAGCTACTATGCTGGCGTAGCAGGGGGGAGAGGTGATACTCCCCTGTGGCGCGTCCCAGGTGGCGGATAGGGAGGTCCTAACCAGCTTGCCAGCAGACTTGAGTGAAATAAAATAGCTCTCGCGGACCAAACAAACATCCCCCTGTGGGTGCAGGAGGCAGGTGAAGAATACACCCATGGTATCCCCTGCCTATTGTAAGAGGCAACTAAAAGGAGCAACCAAGGGATGATAGAATTTGAACCATGAGACTACTTGTAATTAGTACCACCACGCGGGGAACACCATGGGTCGCTTTTACTTGCTCGTAGTAGGTACACAGTAGGTTTGTGATTAGTAGCGACAATGTGTGAATCAGGGTAATTTTGCAGTACCTGTGATTAGTATCATTCTATGAGCGACACTATGGGTCTGCCTTGCCTATGGTTAGTACCCACTGTGTGAGGAGCACCAGGGGATAGTACGAGTCCCTGTGATTAGTACACCTATGTGAGGAACACCATAGGTTTGCGTTGCCTGTAAATGTGTGGAATACCATGAGTCTATGCTACTTTTGATTAGTACCGCAACATGACAAATACCATTGTTCTACTTTCCTGGTGATAAGTACCATTATGAGGGGCCGATGACCTGGATTTTGGACTCCTTTAGACTACAGGCATCATCAATTCCGGATTGTGCTTTAGAAGCAGTCCCTTGGTCAGTAATATTATTGTTTAACACTAGTTTCTGGGAATGTGGTGCATTACGGGTCAGATCCACTGATTGTTTTAAATCCATCCATCATTCTTCGTCGTCATGGTTTGAATTCTGGTCAGTGGATGAATTTTGGACTTTTAAATTGTCATTACATTTTGTCTCATTTCGTACCATTAGGGGCTGATGACCTAGATGTTAGGACCCTTTAAACAACAATCATCATCATCATCATCATCATCATCATCATTGTGTTGGTTAGGTGTTTCTTCAGCAGAAATGGTCGCCCAGACAGAACCGAGTGGTAGGTCTTAGATTTGAGCTCTTCATCTGGAAGGTAGGCTGCAATAAACTTTCTGAAAGAGCGGGTAGGTCCTACCACATATGCTTACCACAGAGTTCACTATTAAGTTGAAAGAAGATATATGATGGTTCAACCTTTCAATACTATTAAAATAAAAAATGTAAGTTTTACATTCCTACTTAATTATAATTGGTACCGGTTTTGACCAGTATTCTTGGTCATCATCAGCCGATCAAAAATAAGTATAAAAGACAATGCACAGGTAAATAAAATGTGAAGTGTAAATAATTCCGTCAGTTGCTGTTTGTGAAGCACTAAAACTCTTTAGGGAGCACTGTGGGTTGAAATTTCAATGTTATGAAGAAGTCTAGAATCAAATACGTATTTTTCAGTTGCAGTTCATGAGGCACTGTATAATTTTAAGGGTCAGCACTGCATGTCGATAGTTCAGAAAATATTGAAGAAGTCTTAGATCAAATACGTAAATGTATAACGAAGCAAGTTCTTGAAGAGTAGCAAGACATATGTGCCAATCGGCACTGTGCTTCCAAAAGTTTGTGGAAATCCGATGAAAAAATTTTAAAAGTTCAAGTATCAAGCCTTTAAATGCTGATATAAGTGAAATAGTACAATATAGTTGTATATTATTTGTCGAAAGAAATATATCCAAGTTAAAGAAATTCGTTATATTCATGAAGTTATTGAAACATATGACATAGAAAAAACAATTGTGAAGAGAAAAAAAATTACTAAAAAGCACAGAATTGGAGCAGCTTCTTATCAAGGGTTTGTTGTTTTATTGATAATTCATAAAATAATTTATATTCTATTTGAGTTTGGAAGAGGTTTCCATTGTACACCAGGGAGAAGATTAGCTATTTCTAGGTGTAATCTGTTGTTTAAACATGACTTTTTCGTATAGAAGAGACGGATTTAATTTTTTAACCAAATATCAGATACTCTGAACACATCAACGCCATAAAATACAACAGATTCTCTGTAATAGGACAACACATACAAGATTCTAATCATAATTTCACCAGTATTGATAAAGACATAAAAATACTTAAAGTTATTAACAAGGGCTCCCTTCTAAACACTACTGAAAATTGTTTTATTCATCTTGACCAATACTTCAACCCCAGTTTCAATTTAAATGATATTTCTGAAAACTATTTTATTTGACTTCCTTATCTGCTTCTTCAAAAATGCTAAATTTAGAAACCCAAATTCAATATTCCAGCCCTTACAAAGTTCCTACCGACGTTTTCCACTTCCTATAATACATCCACCTGATCCACCTTAAACTATAGTACTACACCTCCTCATTTATTACCCTATTTCTTCCTTTATTTTAATAATCATTTTTCTAATTCAACTTTCTCTTTCCTTTTACCTTCCCCCCCCCCCCCCCATCCTGATTGGATTTGCTCGATTTGTTCTGGGTGATTTCCGACAAAAGAGTAGCGTTACAAAAATGTTGCAAAGGTTGGGCTGGGAAGACTTCGGAGAAAGACGAGCTGTTTAACTAAGTGGTATGTATAGGCATAGAATCTCAAGGATAAATCAATAAAACCACCTGTTCAATACTTTCCACGTTTAAAGTGGTTTGAATCTACATGAATTTATGTAAACTTATCAGGTCAGATACATGTTTCACCCATTATTTGGGCATCTTCAGCCTGTAGACAACCTTTGGGTCGAGGTTTGGGAACTTTTTAACCATATATAGTATAATATACGAACGTTAATAATCTCATAAGACTAACATGCCAGGATAATAATTTTAAAAATGTGAACAAAACATAACTATAGGTAACATAAATTAATGGTGTTTTAACACAATTAAAGTTTGTCTGTCCTATTCTATCTAACTTAAAAATATGTCCAAAACTAAAATTGATCTTCTTCCTCTATCACAAGTCTTGTGTAAAGAGGATATTACATACCGGGGTTCATTTGACCCACCTATATCATTTCGTGTTCTTGACATACCGTAACTAATGTCAGAATGTGTTGTCAGCCACAAGTGGAGATTTAGAACTGATTTTTAATTGTAGGCTGATCAAGATTGTTGTGAATGAAAATATAAATTGAAAATTAACGTGTTTTACTGGGGCTTATTTGACCCACATATTTCATTTTCATGTTCTTGACGTAACCAATGTTGAAATGTGTTGTCAAACACTAGTGGACATTTAAAACTGATTGTTGTATATAGACTGGTCATTCACAACAATCTTGACCAGCCTACAATTAACAATCAGTTCTAAATCTCCACTTGTGGTTGACAATACATTCTGACATTAGTTATGGTATGTCAAGAACATGAAATGATATAGGTGGGTCAAATGAACCCTGGTATGTAATATCCTCTTCACCCAAGACTTGTGATAGAAGAAGAAGATCCATTTTAGTTTTGGACATATTTTTAAGTTAGATAGAATAGGACCGACAAGCTTTAATTGTGTTAAAACACCATTCATTTATGTTAGCCACAGTTATGTTTTGTTCACATTTTTAAAGTTATTATCCTGGCATGTTAATCTTAAGAGATTATTAACATTCGTGTATTATACTATATATGGTTGAAAAGGTCCCAAACCTTGATCTACAGGCTGAAGATGCCCAAATAATGGGTGAAACATGTACCTGACCTGATAAGTCTACATCAATTCATGTAGATTCAAACCACATTAAACGTGGAAAGTATTGAATAGGTGGTTTTATTAAATTATCCTTGAGATTCTGTGCCTAGTGTCACCTTCAATACGGAACAATGAGAGTTTTCACTTGTAATTGGTATGTTCCGAGCTGTCAGTGGAGAGATGGCGTGGAATGACATCAGTAGATGAATATGTTTGAGTGGTGTCTTTAAAAGTAGGAAAGACCACAATATGAAGATAAAGTTGGAATTCAAGAAGACAAATTGGGGCAAATATTGGTTTATACATCGGGTAGTTAGGGATTGGAATAACTTACCAAGGAAGATGTTCAATAAATTTCAGATTTCTTTGCGATCATTTAAGAAAAGGCTAGGAAAACAACAGATAGGGAATCTGCCACCTGGGTGACTGCCCTAAATGCAGATCAGTGGTAATTGAATTATATTTTCTAACATGTCTAATGATTTAGACCACTCTAACTTTCAAATTTATACATTACGCTTTTCTAAGATCGACCTCAACTCTTACCTTCAAGATATAACCCGCTTTGTCATTATGCTCCTCAACTGTTCCAATTTTGCACTTTTTTAGTAGTTCTTTTCTCTTCACAATTGTTTTCTCTATGTTATATGTTTCAATAACTTCAAGAATCTAACATACAGTAAATCATTTAAATCATTTAAGAAAAGGCTAGGAAAACAACAGATAGGGAATTTGCCACCTGGGCGACTGCCCTAAATGCAGATCAGTAGTGGTTGATTGACGTACAAATTTCTTTAATTTGGATATATTTCTTTCGACAAATAATGTATAACTATATTGTACTATTTCACTCATATCAGCATTTAAAGGCTTGATACTTGAACTTTTTAATTATTTTTTTTTCGGATTTCCACAAACCTTTGGAAGCATAATACCAATCGGCACATATGTCTTGCTACTCTTCAAGAACTTGCTCTGTACTACATTTACGTATTTGATCTACGGCTTCTTCAATATTTTCGGAACTATCGACACGTAGTGCTGACCCCTAAAATCATACAGTGCCTCATGAACTGCAACTGAAAAATACGTATTTGATTCACCGAGCTCAATAGCTGCAGTCGCTTAAGTGCGGCCAGTATCCGGTAATCGGTAGATAGTGGGTTCGAACCCCACTGTTGGCAGCCCTGAAGATGGTTTTCCGTGGTTTCCCATTTTCACACCAGGCAAATGCTGGGGCCGTACCTTAACTATGGCTGCGGCCGCTTCCTTCCCATTCTTAGGCCTTTCCTATCTCATCATCGCCAACCGACATATCTGTGTCGGTGTGACGTAAAGCAAATAGCGTATTTGATTCTAGACTACTTCATAACATTGAAATTTCAACACACAGTGCTCCCTAAAGTGTTTTAGTGCTTCACAAAGAGCAACTGACAGAATTATTTAAACTTCACATTTTACTTACCTGTGCATTGTCTTTTATAATTATTTGTGATCAGCTGATGATGACCAAGAATACTGGTCGAAACCAGTACCAATTATAATTAAGTAGGAATCTAAAACTTACATTTCTTACTTTGATAGTATTTAAAGGTTGAACCAATACATATCTTCTTTCAACTTAATAGTGAACTCCAATACAGAACACTATGAAATTCTTATCTCTTAATTACCACAGAGTTGACGACTCTGTCATTAGTGCCCTTTGTCTCCTCTTTGATGTATCGATGCTTCATCTAATGAAACAATACACAGAATCAAACGCTCAGAACGAACTCAAGAACACGGGCTGGACCGAAGAGATGTGGTTTACCAAATGTCTCGTAAATATACTACCAAGGCAGCATGCAGGAGGTGGCCAATGCATGTCTTTTACAATACCCTAGACCTACCAGCTGTCACTGCTTGGTTCATTTACAAGCAAGTAATGGATAGGAAGATAAAGCAGAATATGTTCATCCTCCAGCTGGCAAGTAAAGCCACTAGCAGAAAAAAGAAAAAGAAAAGAAAACAGAGCAACAACAACAGGAAGCAGTGGGACTGTGTCTATCTAAAAAGCGGAAAAATTGCCGAGTTGGTGTAAAGGCAAAAAATCTGGTGATGCCTGCAGCAAGTGTCTCAAAGCAGTGTTTCCCGAAAATGTGCATGAAAAGTAGAAGTTATGTGAGCAAAATGTGTTTAGGGTGTTTTTAATTTTATTAATTTTTTAATTTTCTTAAAGTATTTCTGAAAATGCATAATTGTTGCAACGTGGGGGACTGACTAACGAAAGGTGTTCAGTTGTTAAATATTGTGAAGAATTCCTTAGAGGAACAGAAACGTCGTGCAGTTGTTTGTGTTTATTTATGTATTCATGAGTAATATAAAAGGTCCATACACTAATGTCAAGTCTTTGTAAGTAAAATACATTTGTGGAAACACAGTAGAAGAAAATACATCTCTTATTGTGTTCTATTTTGATCATATCCAAGCATTTCTTACGAAGTTTCAAAATGCCCCTTACCGCTGTTCTACGAACGTGATATTCTCAGCTGTTCTGGTGTTAAAGGAGGAAGCTCTTTTGCAGATAATTTTGTACTGATACTTTTAATAGAATGCATATTATCCCCTTAGCCGCGCAGCCCAATACAGGATCAGGGATGAAGTGAGATTATATTTTACAGCGGGTTTTTATGGCTGGATGCCCTTCCTGATGTCGACCTCAGTTGAGAAGGTAATGAATATGAAATGAATGATGGTGAATGAAACTGTGTAAAGAAATGGAAGGAATCGGCTGTGGCCTATGAATAGGAACTGTTCCGGCATTTTCTTGGGATTGCAAAAGGGAAACCACAAAAAAACTACTCTTAGAACAGCTGACGGTGGGGTTCGAACCCACTCGCCTGCCGAATGCAGAGCTTGGCTCCATAGCTGTAGCATGGTTAACACACACGGTTACTCCGCTCAGTGATATTATTACTGGAATATATATATATATAAAATAAGAGTTTTGTCTGTACACTGCTCAGAATTAAAAAGGAATGATATTTCTGTATCGGTCGTGTCCACAGTAACTACGAAATGCACTTTTTAATTTTCCATAATTTCTGTATGTATGTATGTATGTATGTATGTATGTATGTATGTACGTACACGCATCAGGAGAAAATGCTGGAGGGAATTTATTGAAAATCGGTACTGTATGTAAAGTTAAGTAATAAGTCGCTATAATCTAGGCCATAAATAATTTTATTCACACTGAGTGAAATGGTAGCTTAGGGGAAGGCCCAGAATGTAATTCTCAAATATGTATGTTATTAGTGGTGCTATCGATAAATACTACATAACTAAAGTTATATAGAATTACATTTTCAATCATTTATGTCTTATACATTTTTAACGTACCGGCTATGATAAGAGAGATATTCATGAAAGTTCAAATCAACGCAGAGCCATGAAAAAAATGGGTGAAGGGAATTTAATGAAAATGTAAAATAAGGAACTACAGTCTACGCTATAAATAATGTTATACCCCCGGTTGAAATGGTAGTTTATGGGGAGGTGTCTAAAATTTTATTTAATTACCTATGTTATTGGTCTAATCAAAAAGTCGTAGAGAATACAGTTTTAGATCATTTGTTTTATTCTGATTTACCGTACTGACTATGATAAGATTGGTGTTGATGGTGGTGATTATTGTTTAAAGAGGAACTACAGCTGAGGTATCCATCCTCTATGTAACACTAATCAGAGAGGAAAAATGGAAGGGGTCTGAGACTTTGAAAGAAAGGAGGACTCACTTTACATTTGATGCCCTGATATCACAGAGTCGGAAGAAAACTAAATGTGAAGGCCTACAATATTGAAATCTCATAAAATTGGTGAACAATAACATTAAATTGACCGTTGTTTGTTATGATGTGCTTTGTGTCTTCTGCTGCGCCTCATCTCTGATAGATGAGGTTACTGCTGCATACAAAGTACAACATCCTACTTGAGTATTGGCGGGAAGTATACGGGTAGTTAGATAATTCTCTTCTTTAGCATGACATTCCTCTCATTCATAAAGTTGCTGATAACTTATGGTACGTAACACACTGTTTCATCATAGTATTCCAGGTATTCGATCCCTACACTGAGGCACTGATTATAATGGAAGAGGAGTGTTCATGGCTGTCTGCAGGCTGGTAATTTAAGCTCTGGAACTTTGGACTGTTAGATTGGCAGTATAGTACGGTACTGTTCGTTAAGTGAGAAAATGTGCTGTTTTTCATTTGATCAAGTATTTATACAGTAGCATTGCTTTTAATCGCGACCTTCCTGCTGATAAAAAAAAGAAACAATGAAACTTTTGTACCCACCTATTCAATATGTTAAAAGCAATTATAAAATTAGGATCTCATCCTTATTTTATTGCTTAGTAATTAAAACATAGGACACGTTTCGTTCATATTTTGAACATCTTCAGCTATAAATATTCTTACAAGGTTAAATGATAACATTGTTTAGAACTTACACTTATGGTTTGCCATTGACAAACTTATCCATAATAAGCTTTGAAAAACCTCTTAAATATTAAAACGTTCGTATATTACGTCGTCTTATTGAAAATAATAATTAAGTTTCAACCTTTAAAACCTTATTCTAATATTTAAATACAATGTCAATACATTTACAGTCTGTTGAATTGCTTAATGTTTTCAAATTATTCGTTGTATACACATTCAAACATTTTGTTACTACTGGTGTAACTTTTCACATATTATACTGTATGGAATTGGAATCTTAACACACTCTCAAAACAGCTGAGGTTAGGTTTAAATATTATACTATTTGTCAATAAAAGTGACAAAACTGATGTGCACTGTTGATTGTAGGTTATGAATTTTGCCCTACATTAAATATTTATTTTCTAAATTTGTCAAATTCATAAATTGCTTGTAGTCTTGACCAGTGTAGGGCAATCGTACAGACGTAAGCAGGGACTCTGTCAATTGGTGATAAACAAGCTTTGGTGACATTCAAATGATAATTTCATCAAAGTTTACGTCAGAAAGTCTGTTGACATACCTGTAACAGGAAAGTTATTTTCGTAAGAATATGCTGAATGATTTAGAAGTTGAAGAAACTAATATTGAAGGATCAGCACTTACCCTTTCTCCTCGTGCCTGCATTTACTCTAGTGCACTCAGCTGTTTGACTGCTGATTGTCATTCTACTTGCACTCCTCATGTTGTATATGTGTCTCCGTATCTGCGGGGCATTGGGAGGGGAGGTAACAGAGGGCGGCGTTTTAGCAAATGGCGTGATTCGTGGAGGAGAATGTTTATAATAATTCATTAAGGTGCGCTCGAAAGAGCATTACTTAACCTAGCAAAAACATTTACAAATTAGCAATTTTTAATATTCTCAGTTCATAACTTTAGAGTATTCCCTACTATATTCGCTAATTGATTTCACCCTTTTCGGACATTCTGTTATATGATATAAACTGCACTTTTGATAACAGAGGGAGCAAACACACTCATTGTTTGGTTTATGAAAGGTGGTATTACTGCAAATACAGTGATGAAAGCCATGTATGGCTAGCCTGGTAACAACATGCCTTTGCTCTTGACCTTCTTTAGTCCAGTTTTTGTCACATATAGCGCTTGCACTGTAGAACTCCTCTTCTATCTCTTCTCTCTTCGCCTCTCTCTGTTGTTGAAGCTTCTGGCTTGATCTAGTAGCTGGCAAGGAGTGTTTCAATCGTATGTCTTCTATGAAGGTGGTTTCCCTCATAAGAACATAAACTAGCCTAGAAGGAGATGCCTTGCTCACACCCATAACTCTCTTAATGAAATACGCCTTCACCTTCTCAATTTCCGTTAAGTCACTAAATGACAGCTTTCCCCATATTATTTCAATACCATAGGTGACTATTGGCTCTATTGCACTGTGAAAGGGTTTCATCGCCGTATCAGTTGACAGCTGAGTTATATTTCTTATTTTAGAAGTTGTGTAGGGAGGGGTTTGTGTATTCGTGGATTGACTCTTTTTATTATCCGGGATAAAATTACGTGTAAATTTTGTATTAACAAGTTTGAATGTTTGTATTAATTTTGGTATTTGTTCTATTAATGGATTTTTTATTTCTATTTTGTCGTTCAGGTTTTTATCTCTATTGAAGTGTTTGTCTAAGTAGATATGTATATTCTCCAGCTCATTCATTAATTTTCTTTTGTTGACCTTTCTGATTATTTTTAAATCTTTTTATATTGTAGTAAAGTGGTGTCCCTTTTCTTGCATATGGTTAATTATAGCGGAGAATATATTATGTTTAGCAGCGTTTACATGTTCCAAATATCTAGTTATAAAACTTCTCCGAAGACAAGCAATTTATGAATTCGACAAATTTTGAGGTTAAATATTTAATGTAGGACAAAATTCATAACCTTCAATCAACAGTGCACATCAGTTTTGCCACTTTTATTGACAAATAGTATAATATTTAAACCTAACCTCAGCTGTTTTGAGAGTGTGTTAAGATTCCAATTCCATACAGTATAATATGTGAAAAGTTACACCAGTAGTAACAAAATGTTTGAATGTGTATACAATGAATAATTTGAAAACATTAAGCAATTCAACAGATTGTAAATGTATTGACATTGTATTTTAAATACACTGACTGACAGTGACAATGCAACACCAAGGAGGAGTGGTTCGAAAGGGATGAAAGTTGGGGAAAAAACAGAGACGGGACGAATAATTGATGTTTATTTCAAACCGATATGCAGGTTACACATTGCGCACGGCATCGACTCAGTAGGATGTAGGACCACCACGAGCGGCAATGCACGCAGAAACACGTCGAGGTACAGAGTCAATAAGAGTGCGGATGGTGTCCTGAGGGATGGTTCTCCATTCTCTGTCAACCATTTGCCACAGTTGGTCGTCCGTACGAGGCTGGGGCAGAGTTTGCAAACGGCGTCCAATGAGATCCCACACGTGTTCGATTGGTGAGAGATCCGGAGAGTACGCTGGCCACGGAAGCATCTGTACACCTCGTAGAGCCTGTTGGGAGATGCGAGCAGTGTGTGGGCGGGCATTATCCTGCTGAAACAGAGCATTGGGCAGTCCCTGAAGGTACGGGAGTGCCACCGGCCGCAGCACATGCTGCACGTAGCGGTGGGTATTTAACGTGCCTTGAATACGCACTAGAGGCGACGTGGAATCATACGCAATAGCGCCCCAAACCATGATGCCGCGTTGTCTAGCGGTAGGGCGCTCCACAGTTACTGCCGGATTTGACCTTTCTCCACGCCGACGCCACACTCGTCTGCGGTGACTATCACTGACAGAACAGAAGCGTGACTCATCGGAGAACACGACGTTCCGCCATTCCCTCATCCAAGTCGCTCTAGCCCGGCACCATGCCAGGCGTGCACGTCTATGCTGTGGAGTCAATGGTAGTCTGCTGAGCGGACACCGGGAGTGCAGGCCTCCTTCAACCAATCGACGGGAAATTGTTCTGGTCGATATTGGAACAGCCAGGGTGTCTTGCACATGCTGAAGAATGGCGGTTGACGTGGCGTGCGGGGCTGCCACCGCTTGGCGGCGGATGCGCCGATCCTCGCGTGCTGACGTCACTCGGGCTGCGCCTGGACCCCTCGCACGTGCCACATGTCCCTGCGCCAACCATCTTCGCCACAGGCACTGCACCGTGGACACATCCCTATGGGTATCGGCTGCGATTTGACGAAGCGACCAACCTGCCCTTCTCAGCCCGATCACCATACCCCTCGTAAAGTCGTCTGTCTGCTGGAAATGCCTCCGTTGACGGCGGCCTGGCATTCTTAGCTATACACGTGTCCTGTGGCACACGACAACATGTTCTACAATGACTGTCGGCTGAGAAATAACGGTACGAATTGGGCCATTCGCCAACGCCGTGTCCCATTTATCGTTCGCTACGTGCGCAGCACAGCGGCGCATTTCACATCATGAGCATACCTCAGTGACGTCAGTCTACCCTGCAATTGGCATAAAGTTCTGACCACTCCTTCTTGGTGTTGCATTTGCTCTGTCAGTCAGTGTATTAGAATAAGGTTTTAAATGAAACTTAATTATTATTTTCAATAAGACGACATAATATACAAATGTTTTAATATTCAAGAGATTTTTCAAAGCTTATTATGGATAAGTATGTCAATGGCAAACCATAAGTGTAAGTTCTAAAACAATGTTATCATTTAACCTTGTAAGAATATTTATAGCTGAAGATGTTCAAAATATGAACGAAACATGTCCTATGTTTTAATATTCAAGCAATAAAATAAGGATGAGATCCTAATTTTATAATTGTTTTTAATGTATTGAATAGGTGGATACAAAAGTTTCATTGTTTCTTTTTTAATAGACTTTCAATATGGAAAAATGAGGTTAGTCTCTTCCTACTGATGCCATTGTAATGACCTTTGTTGACTTCAGTTGGGAAAACCACAAGGACAGTCTTTCTGAGGATGTAAAAAGGCAGGTGGAGAGAGAGCATCTGCCATTATAATAAAAAATGCCCAACACGATTCTGACTGGCAGTAGACAAGTGGGCCTACCATCATAATGAAAACTCCCCAACTTGATTGTGACTGATAGTAGTAAACAGTCTTCACATGAGAAAAGACATATGGTGACTCCCTGTTGCATTTCTGGGGCAACACAAGTATGAAGGGTGATTTTTCCACCTAATCAATACTTTATTTTACAAAATGTTTAGTATTATTTACATTAAAACAGTACTCAAACAGCTAAAGAAATTAGGACAATTAAAAGGAATTATCAAAAGGAAATGCTTAGCACTATAGAAGAAACATTCAATCAGCATAAAACAAGAGACTATTACAAAACATTCAAGCAATATCAATCTAAATTTACCCCTCCCACACTTATGTTAAGAAATAAAAATGGTAAAATGGCACACAATAATCAGGATAATGCTAACATTCTTGCAGAATACTTTAAAGAGTTACTTAATTGTGAGGATCCTGTGGAACATTTAGAATTTGATCCTAACCCAAAAAATAAAACTCCATTACAAAAGATTATACCACCAGTTTACAATGAAGTGAAAACGGCAATTAATGCACTTAAAAACTACAAAGCAGCAGGAGAGAATCAAATAGTAGCAGAAATATGGAAGAATGCTAATGATCAGACTATTCAAAACCTACATAAATACATCATTGATATTTGGAACACGGAGAAGCTTCCTGAGGAATGGAATACAGCGATAATCCACCCGCTGCACAAGAAAGGTGATCGCTCCGATCCAAATAATTATCGGGGGATATCCTTACTTGATATTACATACAAGATTTTATCCAAGATTATATACACAAGAATCCAAGAACAACTCGACCAAGAACTTGGAGAATATCAGGGAGGATTTCGACCAGGTAGAAGCTGTCCAGATCAAATCATTAGTTTAAAATGGATAATGAAGCACCAAAGAGTTCGAAGTAAGGGTCTGGTCATCACGTTTGTAGATTTTAAAAAAGCATACGACAGTATTCATCGTGACTCATTATTAAAAAGCCTTAAAGAATTTGGCTTACATCAAAAACTTGTTAACCTCATTAATATGACTTTTAAAAATACGAAGGCAAAAGTTAAATTTAGAGGTGAATTATCAGAATCATTCACTATAAGAACTGGACTTCGACAAGGAGACGGACTTTCACCATTGTTATTTAATTGTGCATTGGAGAAGGTTATGCGTGAATGGAACAAGAAATGCCAACCAACTATCAAGATCGGTAGAAATATTAAACTCAACTGCCTTGCTTTTGCGGACGATTTAGCATTACTTGCAAATACAATAGAAGAGGCTAAATTTCAAATTGAACAACTAGAAATTATAGCTAAAAAAATGGGATTACAAATTTCATTTGAAAAAACAGAAATGATTCCAACTTTTAAAGTTGATTTACCAGTTATTCAGCTGAACAGTAATAAAGAGATTAAAATTGTTCAGAAATTCAAATATCTTGGGGAAATAATAACATGGAACACAAATGAAAAAGAAGCAATAGAACACAGAACAACTAAATTTAAACAAGCACAAAGACTTACCTGGCCAACCTATAAAAAAAAATCTCTTTCGATAAACGCTAAGCTGAAACACTATAATTCCATAGTTAAACCAGAGGCAACCTATGCTAGTGAAACTTTATTCAAATTAAATGTAAAATCTACAACAGACAAATTACAGAAAACTGAGAGAAGAATTCTTAGAACAATTATTAATAAAAAACACCAAGTTGATGGACAGTGGAGATTGTTGCCTAACAACATTGTCTATCGTGAATGTGAATCAATAATATCTACAATGCGTAAAAGAAGAATTTCCTTTTTCTGTCCCATATCAAGATTAGCAGACACCAGGATATTGAAACAACTATTCGATTACTTTTTGAAGAATAAAATCAATAATAATTGGTTCAAAGAAGTTCAGGACGATTTGGAAGAATTGGGTATAACTCGGCAACAAATCAAAGACAGAAAAGAGAAGAGGATTTTGAAGAACAAAAGCATAAGTCTCAAACTAAAAGCAGTTGAACGGAAACAATATACTATATCGGACACACAAAGGGCTTCCAGGTCGGAGAGGATGAAAAAGTTCTGGGAGAAGAAGAAGAAGAAATTAACTCAAATGTATTGATTTCAGTGCTCCAATGTGGGCGTAAAATATGTAAATAATAAATAATAAAACAGTACTGGTTTCGACCTGTAAATAGGTCATCAGCTGTTGGTGAACCTGCTTAATACCGATTGTACACAATAAATACATTACTAAAAACTAATTAAACATACGATATCATTAACGTGTACCCCAACATACCCGCACAGAAAACAATAAGACTAATAGGATCAAATTTAAGAAATCACAGTAATGAATGATAGATGAATTCATTAATTTACTTGAATTTGCCCTCAACAATAATTACTTTAGATTCCACGACACTATCTACAAACAATAAGGCCTTCCCATGGGCTCACCAGCTTCAGGAATATTACAGATCAGATGTAAGGCTTTTCAGGCGTTTGCTCTATCAACCAGCGTTTCGTCTTAGGTCTGACACTAGACTCATCAGAGTGGGTTGTGTCAGACTCTACCCACTGACGCTGGGGTGTATGCAGGTGAACTTATCAGAAGCCCAGTTATCTGACTGTGCCTCTTATAATGGGCTTCTGATAAGTTCACCTGCATTCACCTCAATCTACTGAACGCAATGTTCCCCGCAAAATTACGGCCCAACAATGCATCTTAATTCTATCTATACAACAGTTGGACATAATGCTGGCATACTGCATAGATATTTGAACTTGACACCAAAACCTCAGTGACCCTTTATTCTCTAAGAACTATACCCTATTTTTAACCTCAGCTATACAATTTTTGGAATATGTGGAGTTCATGGGACTCCAGCATGCCAAAGCCCTTCATTGTACTATATGTATACATCTTGTTTGACGTATTGTTGGCAACAGCATAGACATTTGAATGGGACTCCAACAAGTCAAAACCCTATAATTGTACCATATGTATATATCTTAACATTAGTATTATATTAGAATAAGCCATTCTTGTTTAATTCTTCTTCTTCTTCTTCCTTCGTTATGCCCATTCATAGAGCGCGTTTGAACTTGATAGTTGGTTTGATGGTTTGTGCCTTCTTATCCTCCCAAAATCTCTTCATGAATGCACTGTGTTGCATCTTGCGTTCTGTCGACCACTTCCTACCAGTTGTCTTTTTTGGTTTCTCCCTAAATTTATGATTAGCTACTTTGGTTCTAAAAGCTCCACGATTTTCCATGATGTCGTCTGTAATATTTATTTCTTGGAGGTCCGCCTTAGTTTCTTCTAGCCATTTTATTTTGACCTTCTTTGAGTTGATTACTTTGAATAATCTTTTAGTTAGTCTGTCGCTGTTCATTCTGTAGATATGGCCATAGAAATTAAGGCGCCTTTTCCGTACAGCATCAGTAAACCTGTCGGTGAAGGAGTAGAGGTCCGCTGTTTTCCTCTTGATCCACATTCCATTTTCTCTCGTAGGACCATAAATTTTCCTGAGAATTTTCCGCTCCTGCTTTTCAATTTCTGTAATTTTAGAGTGACCACCTAAGCATATGGTTTCTGAGGCATATAAAGCTTCGGGCAATACAACTGTTTTTATTATGTACAATCGCTATTAAGCAGGTTCACCAACAGCTGGTGATGACCTATTTACAGGTCGAAACTGTTACTGTTTTAATGTAAATAATACTTTACATTTTGTAAAATAAAGTATTGATTAGGTGGAAAACTCACCCTTCATACTTGTGTGCTTAAATTATCAATACGGACAATGAAGCTGTTAGATTATAGTTTCCGGGCGAGTTGGCCGTGCGCGTAGAGGCGCGCGGCTGTGAGCTTGCATCCGGGAGATAGTAGGTTCGAATCCCACTATCGGCAGCCCTGAAGATGGTTTTCCGTGGTTTCCCATTTTCACACCAGGCAAATGCTGGGGTTGTACCTTAATTAAGGCCACGGCCGCTTCCTTCCAACTCCTAGGCCTTTCCTATCCCATCGTCGCCATAAGACCTATCTGTGTCGGTGCGACGTAAAGCCCCTAGCAAAAAAAAAAAAGATTATAGTTTCTGGGGCAATGTTAAGAGCTATGTATTTTAATGCAATCTTACCCACAACATGTACACTACTTACAAGAATTCTGTATACAGTGTAGAATTCCGTAGCGAAGCACGGGTACATCAGCTAGTATAATATAAAATTGTTGATTCAAGAACTGGTATAAAAATCATTGACATTTGGGAAAAAAAGAATTTGGAATTGATCTGAGAAGGGGTTGATGGTTCCACATGAGATTCATTATTACTAATTTGTATCACACTTTCTTGTAGTTCAGTAATGCCCCCTATATATACTCAATCTTTATTATCAAAATATTGCTCTCCAGAATCACTATTACAAGGAAACATTCAATTTCTTCGTCAACAAGAGTTGAATGTATACTTCAAGACGCCATGATTACTACACGTTAGCGAGAAAGATGTTTCACAACAACAAAGCTGTATTAACATCAGATTGCTTTCAAAACAAACAAAATGGAGTGGTATATCTGCTGTACATAACTTATTTGAGCATTTCCACGGAATTTCAAAGCATGAACTATATCTCGTTCACATATGAGATCGGTGAAGTACACACTGCACCAAAACATATATACAGGTTTGGCGGATGAGGCACGGCTTTCAGTAACATATATATATATATGGGTTTGGCATTGAATGGGTTAATTATTTACTTCCATTTTTCCTCAGACATTCCACAGTTGGGCATCAATTGGTGCTCAGGTCTAGGGAAGTACATACCTGGCCTTAACATTTCTTTATTCCCTTTTTAAATTTCTTTTATTTCTTCATGATTTTGACACTCATTTCCCTCCATTCTTTACTTCATAAGTGTCTACTTGTCAACAATGATCACCACCATTCATTTCCTCCACTGACAAAGGCTGCAGCCAAAAATTTTGGACTGCATCCATGCGTACTTACACAGTAAGTCGCTGCTGTCTATCTATTTCCTGTATCTATATATTGCTCCTGTTAGTTTTCTTACCAGAGCATGTATGTTATATGTACTCATTCCGTAGGCTTCTGAGAGACGTGAAGTTCCCGTGCCGATCTAACAATCCTCTTCCATCCTTTTCAATTTTGAGCCTGCTCTTCCTAGTTATCAGTTTGGAGGGTCTGGCATACCTTGTTGATTTTCTTCTTCCAGGTGCTTCGGGGTCTTCCTGAAGGTCTTTTCCCATTAAGACATCACTTGTATAGATCTACTGGTACTCTGTTATCTGCATTCTCAGTACATGTCCAGCCCAGCGCAGTCTGTTGGATTCTATCATACCCATTATAATGTGTTGTTGAGAGAGGGTGTAAATCTCATGATTAGATCTTTTCTGCCAGCTTCGAGAGTTAGGATCGAACCATGGGCCAAATATTTTTCTATAAACTTTATTCTCAAAGACTTGCAACTGCTGCTGCTCTTTCTTGGTTATACTACTCCATGTCTCGAAACCATACAGAAGTACTGGTCGAATGATTGTATTGTTGATATTTTGCATTCCTTGTTAAAAAATGGAGGCTAATATAGGGCACATAGAGTAAAATGCCTTTTTTGCATTCTTAATTCTTTTTTTGCTAGTGGCTTTACATCGTCGCACCGACACAGATAAGTCTTATGGTGACGATGGGACAGGGAAGGGCTAGGAGTGGGAAGGAAGCGGCCATGGCCTTAATTAAGGTACAGCCCCAGCATTTGCCTGGTGTGAAAATGGGAAACCACAGAAAACCATTTTCAGGGCTGCCGACTGGAAACTGGCCGCACTTAAGCGACTGCAGCTATCAAGCTCGGTATTCTTAATTCTAGCTTGGTGTTTCTGTTGCCTTCGGTTTTGCTCATCGATTAATACACCAAGGAATTTAAACTCCTACTCTTTAAATATATATTTTCCAATCTTCAGAGGCAATCTGGTCAACCTCCTCATGATTCGGTCTCTGTACAACCATGTAATGTCTTTTTATAATTTATTCGTAAGCCAATTTTTGCTACCATTTCCTCTAGTTCCACAAATAACTGCCTAATTTCTAATTCATTGTGGCCAGTAAGAACACTATCATCTGCATATGCAAGGACTCTATGTTGTCTCCCCAATATGATGCCAGCAGGTACAAGGTTGTATGTACTACTAGAATTTGTTATTAGATTAGAATCGTTTATTAATATTTTATTTCTTCTTCCTTTCAGATTCGACTTGACTCCTTTGAGCAGGAAGGAATATTCTGTGACTACTGCAAATGGAAAGAAGTTTACCTTAACTGTTTGCGGTTCTTCCAAAAAATGTGGAGAAGGCATTGGTGAGTTGTACATCTTTTTATCTCTGCTTGGTGATGCAGCTATTATGACACAGATGGAGAGCAGCAACTTATTAACCCATTTGCATCATATGACGAGCTGTGGTCTTGTGCAGTGTTTTGGCGCATGAATCAAATGATGAGCTCAGCTCGCAATGACGCAATGCCTCGCTTACCTTCATATTGTACCCTAAAATGATTTGGGAATATGGGTAAGCATGAAATCTAGGGTCGATAGGGTTAAAATAGGATAACGAGTGCGTAGGATGGCTAGATACACAAAGAGAGGGTTATATGTAGTTTAAATTAGAAAGAACAAAACATCCAAGAATACAAATATATTGTGAAAAGCAAATAAGAACAAAAGAAAATGACATTGCCTCACAAATTCAGCATCGCATTGCACATAACAGACATCTGCGCTATGGCATAAGCGTTGTAAATTAAGTATAATGAAATTAATAAATTTACCTCACCATCAAATAAAACATAGCTTTCACATTTAAATGTGGCTTCACTTCCTTTTTATCATATGTCCAGTAAGTTCCTCACTTTATCACACACTGTCACTTAAGTGTGTAGTTTAATAGTTTACTAGTTTGGTTCACTATAGTTTGATTTAAATACCTTTAAACTATATGATTTATTACCTCATATTTACCTTAAAACAGATCAAATATGGTTAAATCACTGATATCACTCCTACACGTACTTCAGAAATATATACTTATGTTACTTAACCTAGTAAAAATAAATTTACATTGTACTGTCACCGAAGTACACCCATTAAGAACTTTGTTGGAAAATACAAGTTAAATCATCATCTCAATTTTAATTCATACCACCAAAAAAAAAATAAACACTATCATCATGTAGGCTAATCAACTGTTATGCTGGAATTTGGCAACTTAATCCAATATGATTTCACTTCAGGAATGAGTAATAAGTAGAATGATACAAACTCACATTTGGTCTTCTGCTCCCGCCATGTGGTCATGGCGGTCTCCATGATTCATACCTCATGGTTAGGCGTTTTGGAAGTCCTTCATCACCTGAGTTATCCTTCAGCTCCCCTTCATAATTTAAGCTTCCATAATGGTGTTGGAAAGGCTGCTGGGTGTTTGATCATCCTTGGACTCCTACTCATGTCGAATCCAGGTGACGGAAAAATGAGGACGACGTAAATCTTGTGTATCATAAGATGATGCCTCATCCCAGATGAACTCTTGCCGTGATGAAATGAGTGTAAAGAATTGTGCTTCACTTTATATACACAGCGTTCACTTTGAACAAGAGCGATGTCTACTCCCATGAGTAACATAAGGTGTAAAGTTACAATCGACTTATCACAAGATAACTTCTTCATCGAAATGATTAGTTGTATTGAATTTCCACTGTGCATACTTAAGCGCACTCACGTTCCAAATGATGAACCTCATAACGAAAAAACTTAACTTGACGATCTGTCAGCAGTTGACATGTACATGTTTCACTTCGCACAAGAAAAAAAAATGTATCTCGACTATAACATGTCAAGAATCAACACTCATATTATGGTTCATGAAACACAAAAAATTCCTCACTTTATCACACACTGTCACTTAAGTGTGTAGGTTAATAGTTTACTAGTTTGGTTCACTATAGTTTGATTTAAATACCTTTAAACTATAAACTATTAACAAAATGTCTGAATATTTACACTAATTATTACGTACTTCTCTGCATTTGGCAGTCCATACATCCAAGTGTCCAAATTGATGTGATAGACACCGCTATCTCGAATAAAAATAGAACTCTTGAGTACATGTTTAAATTTATTCCACTCCTTTATGACGACCTTCTTAAGGTTTCAAACATCTAACATTGAATAGACACTTCATGTTGTAAAGATGTTATTCCATAACGTAATCTTCTCGGAACTTTGAATGATTAACAATTCACAAATACTTCGCCGTACACTCTCTTTGTGTTTTGAAAACAATATTCCACACAGAAAGAAAAAAGAACGAAGTTGATCTTGACGTTCTGACAACGCACAAGCTCTATGTGTTGTAAAGACGATGTTTCACGCAATAAAGAGAACAAAATTCTTCTTGATGGCCGTATTTATTTCCTCCAAGTTGGTCAAAGACATTGGATGGAAAAATGTACTTCTTCCAAATACCATATATATGGACAAGATGGATGTTCCACCTATCAATACTATATATTATGAGCAGATTCACATCGGTACCGGTTTTGACTGTTTACAGTCATCATCAGCCGATACATCACAATATTACAACCATTAGGCATTGGTATATGTCACAAAGATGTTGTTGTTCATTAGAGCATCTGGATGTCTAATGGGGTTGTAGATAGATATATTTGTCATATTTTTTGTGACTATATGGGTTAAAACTGTGTCTAATACCAATATGGCAGTGAAAAGCTTAACTAAACTGAAAACAAATTGTACGTATACATTGAACACATCAAAAACACAAGAAACATATATATATATATATATATATATATAAAATGCTTGGTGAGTTTAAACACATTAAAATATTAAAAACATGTATGTAAAAAACACTTGTTAAATTTAAAAGTTCATGCTTTACAAAGTTCTTTTCTTCAGGCTTCCTTGTTCTTGTGTACAAGCCTCCCCCCCCCCCTCCTTTTTTATCCCCCCAGTATTTCTTCTTTTACTCCTCCATTCCCTATACTCTCTTTCACTGCATCTATCCACCTCTTTCTGGACCTTCCCTGTTGTCTTCTTTCTATTATTTTCTCTGTAAATACTCGTTTTGGAACTCGTCTCATATTACATTCTCATAATGCGTCCAGACCATTTCACTTAACTGATTTCACTTATCTTGTCTTGCAGTTTTGGAAATCTGGTTCTCGCTCTGATTTCTACATTTCTGATCTTACCTCTTCATGTCTTCTGAGTTATTTCTCTAAGAAGCTACATCTCACCTCCTTGAATTCTGCTTTGATCACTTATTTTAAAAGAAGTCATTTTTTGAAAAACTGAAATTGAACTTCAACCTGAACTCCCTGTTTTCCAAATGGATATGACCGTAATTTCTGCTGTGATGGTCGAGATAAAAGAAAATTGCTTTCTCACCTCTTTGGTATCAAATAACTTGCTGTACGGTGGGATATACTGTAGATATGCTTTGCAGTGCATGTGTTACTGCCAGCTGTGTCATAACCAGACAAATTTTAAAAATCTAGAAACTGCTTTCAAGGATAGATCCTCATAAAGTAGCTATTATATGAGGTTTTCTTCTCTTGTGTTTCTCCTGTGTTCCTAATCTTTTACCACCTATATTAATTTTTATCTTGTGTTTCTTCACTTTTCCTGTTTTTAATCAGCATTCTTCATATCCTAACTCTGCGTCAAGGCTGAAAATCTGTCAAGATGACCCCTCAATGAATGTTGATGCTTGCCCTCCTGATAAAGCTACAAAGTAGAAACAAGCTCATCAGAAGCTGAGGAGAGATGGATGTAGAAGAATTGGAATTGATGAGGAGTGAGCCTATCCCAGACAGCAGTGTACAAAGATATGGACATTATCCTTGTCCTTTTGAGTTTTCATGTTTGTCTTTGATTCCTCTTTCTGTTTTTGTTTTTGATGAAGAAAATGAAGAATATGTAACTACAAATATGTGTCAAAGTGATAGTGTTGAATCTGATTAGGAAGTGTCACCACCTCCTCAGGTATGGTTTTTCCCAAATGCTCACGATTTTTATGATACCAGTTCTAGAATCAGCAGTGTTATATTATATTGCAGTTATAGTATCACCAAGCGGAGTAGCTATAAGTGTTAACATGCTACAGCTATGCAGTCAAGCTGTGTATTTCAGAGGCAAGTGGTGGGTTCGAACCCCACCATCGACTGTCCTGGGAGTGGTTTTTCAGTGGTTTCCCTTTTTCATTTCCAACCAAATGCCAGGACAGTTCCTATTCATAGGCCACTGCTTATTCCTTCCACTTCCTTACCCAGCTTCATTCACCATGATTCATTTCATTATCATTATTTTGTCAACTGAAATTGGCATCAGGAAGAGCCAAACTAAACCAAACCCCATGGCGCAACAGCTCTATAGGGCCATGGCCTACCAAGCGACCGCTGTCGGCCCGAAGGCCTGCAGATTACGAGGTGCCTGTGGTTAGCACGACGGATCATCTCTGCCGTTATTCTTGGCTTTCTAGACCGGGGCCGCAATCTCACCGTCAGATAGCTCCTCAGTCGTAATCACGTAGGCTGAGTGGACTTCGAACCAGCCCTCAGATGCAGGTAAAAGTCCCTGGCCGGGAGTCGAACCCGGGGCCTCCGGGTAAGAGGCAGGCACGCTACCCCTACACTGCGGGGCCGGCCATCAGGAAAAGCACCTGGCCATAAAAATGTGTCGTAAATATCAACTAACTTACTCCTCGTCCCCATATCAGGAAACGGGGCTAAGGGGTAGATATACAGTACCTTCCAGTAATAGTATCAGTAAAATTTTATCTATTAAAAGTGCTTCTTCCCTTAAAATAATCTGACCCAGAGGGTTTGCCTGGTCTTCAAAACATGGCAGTGAAAAGGTTAAATATTACATTCTCAAAAAATGCTTTACTACTGCACCATCCTTCGGGGGAAACTCTTTCTAGAACCCTATCGGGCGACCCATGTATTGCACCGGCTTTTTCCCCCCTTTCCAATTGCATCAGAAATTGGAGTCAACTGAATGGATCATGCATTAATAGTGATGTCAAGTATCGGCGGCTATGTTTGTCTCCATTAATCGGCGTATAATAAGTTCACCACGCTTGCACAAGTTCCAATTTAAGCAGATTTCACCATTCTACGTTCTGCTGAAAGCGTTAAAATCATCTCCGACTTGCTATCCGATACGTCTCAGGGGTAATTAATGTGCATCAATGAGGTATATTATTTTAACGTGAGGCCGATTGGGAACCCGCATTTCCCTTGATATGATTTACCAGCACATCCATTGATCCTTAAATACCAATAGAGTCATCATCCAAACTCATTCAACTAAGAATAATCATGTAATTGTTTGGCGTAAGCTTATCTGCTATATTTATGAAAATAAACTACAATAGTATTAAATTAAATATGTAAATACTTGATTTATTCAAAGAATTAATATGGGATGAAATAAAATCGTAAAATAATATCCAATTACATCCAGTTTTTCTTCATTGAAAGGATAAATCGATAAAATTTATGATTAAGCTTAATCATTCTTCTCGTTAAAAAATTATAATTCTTACAACGTAAAAACAAAGAAAACGTTAAGGAGTGGCATAAGTCGTAACTAACAATCTCATTAGATAGTATTCTTGTTGAATATCCATGTAATCAAAGTATTATTTACGTTAAAGCATGAATAAAGTCGTAAGCAAATAAATTTAAAATGGTTAACATTAAAATTGAATCGCATTCATTTAACTTGAAATTGCTTATTTTGAATTTTTTTTTTAAATTATTCATCATTCCATATATCTATGATCTCCAAATGTAATGCTAGCGGAGAAAGCGAAGTTCCACATTATTATAGCTCCCAATGGCTATTTAAATATATTCCGATATATATATCAATCAGTTTCTCCAAGTTACTGGATAAACATGTCTGTATTATTTCCTAAGAAATAGATGTAGATATTGCTTAACAATAAATTGTCATAATCCTATGAGGTCTTACATATATCGAGATTCAAGATTGCGTCTAAGTTCAACTACCATTTCATGGAATTTTATAGGATATAGTTAGTAACAAGATTTATTTACCAACGGCAGAGACTTAATTCAAGAAAATGCTTCCTTTCATAAATGATGACTTTGACAACCAATACCAGTCAAGCAAGACGCGTTACAACATGCGAAATCTTGTTAGAAGAATTCAGGTTTACCTCAATATTTATTATTTGGAGATGTTATTTCGATGAGTAAATATGGATATATATATGGTTATCAACCTACGAATTGCGTCACGTATTTACCGCAAGAATATCCCATTAATCCAAAAATATCTTATCATGTTATTAAATTCATGCCGCCGACACGTCAGATATAATCAGTGGTTAGTATTACAGTGTGTAATTACTACCAATAAATCTCAAGTATGCATCTCTCTCCATATCTCAACCGTAAACATTACAACTTCACCTAATTCATCCCTACAAACACATCCCTCAGAATATTTATATTTATAATCTCATATTTACGACGAATAAACTCTTTAATTACTCATATAAATATCTAACATTACTTCTAAGCGGCGTAAAGTCTCAATATTCTATCACCGAGTGACAACATTGTATTAATGGGTTATATTTCTACTCAAAAACATATAATTACTCATCCCAGTAAGAGAAATACAAGTATGAACAAATCAAGTTCATATTTACTCACATGTGACTGCGTACTGCCGATAACCAGATCTTAATAACCAATAAAAACAACATCTAACTCCTCTCCGTATTACGGTTAGATCATAACACATTATGTGTTTCACATTTCCTTGGTAATCATCGAAGCATTATTTCAAATCTCTCCATATCTGTCTAAAAACATTCCTACATAAGGATATTGGTTTCCGTAAATGAAGATTACCTATTTCCATATTTTAAAAGCGCTTATGGTAACTTCTTTGCGACGACACTGCTCACTGAAAATATATCTTGAAGATCTAATTGCAACCTTCATGAAAATCATGCCTCTAACCTCTAATTACTACATCTATAATTTACGTACTATTTACTTTGAATAAATAAAATTACATGGAACTTAACTTTATCCGCAGGCATTACTGGACTGGGCTAGACTTCTTCTTCGTCATCTTTATAGTAGGCAGCTGGCCGCCTTCAGGTCATGGCTGCGTCACATATTGGAAGTAGCAACTGGTTACGGGCTTGTAGAATCAGCTGGCGTGGAGTTGGTCAGTTATCAATCCCATCTCGGATTTAGCCACTCATGACGATGCCGTTGATTGCATGTAATGGAAAGATATCCAACATCATAGTTAGTGACATAATCTAGTTGTTCTTGAGGAACTTCTCTTGTATCTAACTACAATTTTAACAAGTTATTCTACCAAAATTCAATGTTAATTCTACGTCAGAAACTTTGCAATAGTATTCTAGTCCACTTTCAGCCTTTCGTTAATATATTCTTAATTGGCGATAATTTATTTTTAACTGGTGACTCTCGTCAACTTTCGGTGTTCAACTTATTCTTCGGTAATATATATCCTCCTTCTTTAATTAATATTTCCTCCTCGTTTCTTTAAGATTTCCTCCTCGTTAAACTTGATATATATGTATGTGGTTGGCGCAATTTTTAATACTACTTGACGTATTAGTTCTTCTTCAATTCTTGCTCCGTAGAAGTTTTTTTTTTGGAATGCCTTCTTCTTTCCGTGAATAGTAGTAATAATTTCTTTTAACAATCTGAAACGCCCTGTTTTTTTTTTTCTCGGCCATTTGGATTCCACATGTCTGCACTTTCTTACATCGCGATCATGGCTTAATTGATTCTATATGTTTGTATATTATAATTCGTATTTTCTGCCGCATGATTTCCGATACTTTATCGCTATTCACGGCAAAACGACGATTTTAACACCCTGATTCGAAATTATCAGGGCAATGAAATGGTACACTACTATAATTCTCAGAGTTCTATTTTTGAGAAATTTAGCCACCCATTGTCACTTTTTAATTTTCTTTCCCTATTACAATAACCCTCACTTTTGTCCATCTTCCATGATGCTGCCCTGTCAAAGGTTTTTTTTTTGTTGTTGTTTTTTTTGCTAGTTGTTTTACGTCGCACCGACACAGATAGGTCTTACGGTGACGATGGGACAGGAAAGGGCTAGGAGTGGGAAGGAAGCGGCCGTGGCCTTAATTAAGGTACAGCCCCAGCATTTGCCTGGTGTGAAAATGGGAAACCATGGAAAACCATTTTCAGGGCTGCCGACAGTGGGGTTCGAACCTACTATCTCCCGAATACTGGATACTGGCCGAACTTAAGCGACTGCAGCTATCGAGCTCGGTGTCAAAGGTCTTGGAGTAGGTCAATAGCATTACAGTCAATTTGACCTCCTGAATCTAAAATATCTGCTATATCTTGCTGAAATCGTATAAGTTGAGCCTCACAGGAGTACCCTTCCCTATACCCAAACTGTCTTCTATCAAACCAATTTGTAATTTTACATACTTAATGAGAAAGTATGCTTTCCCAAAACTTACATGTAATGGATCCAGCTGACTGGCCTATAATTATCCTCTTTATTACCCTTTCCTTTCTATACTTGGGCTACAATTCCAACTCTCCATTTGGTATAGCTGTTTAAAACAAACAGTAATCAAATAAATATTTCAGATTTGGCACTACATTATATCCTAACCCATTGCACTTAGTATATCCCCAGAAATCTTATCAATCCCAGCTGCTTTTCTAGCTTTCAACTTTTCTATCTTCTTGTAAATATCTTTATTATCAAAGGAAAATTTCTGTACTTCACCAGTATTAGTCTCCTCTACCTGCACTTCATCCTTAAATCCAGCTATCTTTATATACTGCTGACTAAATACTTCTGCCTTCTGTTCATCCTTACATTGACACCCTGTCTGGTCATTTATAATACCTGGAATATCCTTTTTGCATCCAGTTTCTGCCTTGGAAGTACCACTACATACCCTCCCCATTATTTTGCTAAAACTCTTATGACTGTCCGTCAATAACACTTGCCATCATGTTATCCTTAGCTGACTTTTTCACTAAATTCAGTTTCCTGGGTAAGTTCCTTCAATTTCTCCTTACTCCCACAACCTTTCCTAACTCAGTTTCTTTCCAACCTGCACTTCCCCCTTAATCTCTTTACTTCTCTGATATAATGGATCTTTGCTATTCCTTACCACCCTTAACAGTACACACCTGCATTCACAGTCCACAGCAGGTGCTTTAATCCCATCCCATAAATTGTTTATATTATTATTTACCAGTCTCCACTGATGATAATTACTGTTTTTAAACTCCCTCATGTGCTTAACCCGTTCGGTGGGTGATGTGGCAAGATCCGCGGCTGCAAGTCGCTTGCTCGGCGGGGAACGCAGATATATCCGCCGATCCAAATTACTTTTTTTTAATCTCAGTTGCCTGCCTGCAGAGGTTTATTTCCTTTTCATCAGCGTATTTTGGATGAGTCTGCCCTCTGATGTGAATTTTTTCAACTATGTTCTCCCAATACTAATGTGTCATCCAGGAGTTGCAACATAAAGAGCGCAGCTTACATCCGGGCAAGAATGACCTAAGGCCTAATAGCTTCGTGCTGAAGCTTTAGCTCATGTAATAATATTGCTGTAGAAAGGATTTCTAGAGATTATGATACTGAACAGACCTCTGATTTCATTTAAGAAATGTGACCTGATTTATTATCCCCAGTCCTGAGTTCTTCCTTCACGACTGGAGTGCGTGTTTACCGCGAGTTACACAACATTAATTATCGTACGCATTTGGAATACAGGCTCATTTCATGATTTCCGCCAAACTGCAAAGACCAGGGTTCTATTCAATCCTTTTTCTGACATTTTTTCCGCTAAAATGTCTAAAAGGAATTAACGGCCCCCACCGTTAGAGGAAGACAATTTACGGGTCATGATAAACTAAATGTTGGAATTAAGTGAGGAGAGTAGTGATATTAGTGAAGTAAGTTCTGCCGAAGGGGAATTCATAAGTGACAGGAACATACCTGGAATAAGTACTGCAGGCTCGAATGTACAGGGTTCGGGCCCAGCTGATGTGAATGTTCAGCAGTTGCAAAAGCGACAGCAAGTGTTCGATTCCGGTTCAAGTAGCGATTATGACGGTGACAGTGGTGACAATAATACTGATTACAATTCAACCAGTGCAAGTTCTTCGTCAACTTATACTGAAAATGTAGAAAGAAGGTTCCTCTTTGATCCAAAATTCCATCGTGATGTAAAGGGAGAGTTTTTACGAGTACAAAACTGAGCGAAATATTTTAATTACTTTTTTATGACGGTATATGCCAGAACATAGCTGAACAGACAAAAGATGCCCATCAGAAAATCACACATAAAACCCAGTTTAGTAAGATGAAACGAAGGAGTTGAGATCAAGACTGGGTCCGAACAAATAAGGACTAAATAAAGCTTCTTATCGCCATACTGTTGCCACAGGGGTTAGTACAGAAACCTAAATTAGGACACTATATTTCTCGCATTCGCTTGTTCACTACGCTTATTTTCTATGAGCTGATGACACAGAAGAGGTTTTTTCTTGCTGGACTGAATGGCTCAGACAGTTGAGGCGCTGGCTGGCCTTCTGATGCCAACTTGGCAGGTTTGATTCTGGCTCAGACCGGTGGTATTTGAAGGTGCTCAAAAACGTCGGACTCTTGTCAGTACATTTACTGGCATGCAAAAGAACTCCTGCGGGACTAAATTCCGGCACCTCAGCGTCTCCGAAAACCCTAAAAGTAGTGGCTCGTAAAGCCAATATCATCATTATTATTGTTGTTGTTATTGTTATTATTAGATTTTCCTCCACAGCTTTTTACATATCTCTGACAATGAGGTGAATAATGGACAAATTACTCGCAAAGTATACAAGATAAATCCAATATTTGATGACCTGTTAGCAAATTTTTGGAAGCTTATACCCCTGATGGCAAAGAGTCAATTGATGAGAACCTGTTGCTATGGAAAGGGTGGCTAGGGTGGAAGTTTACATACCAAGAAAACGATCGTATTTCAAAATGGAATCATATAAATTGTGCGACGCCGAGACAGGTTATATAACATGATCTGCTTCCATGTGTATCATAATGAATAGCTGTAAAAGACAGAACATTGTGAAGACCGTAATGTACTGTAAAATATTACCTGTATTTTAGTGTAATATAGTCCGTGTGTGTCACTTATGAATTGCAGGTAGGCTATATAAACTTGATCCCTCGAAAGCGCTAACCAACATAACCAAAAATTTCATGAGTATTATAATTTATTCCATTGCAAATCTTTTAAATACATGCAAACTTTGTAAATCTGCAATTTACATATACAGAAACATTTATTTCCAGGCAGAGATTGTTAGTAAACTGCCTAAAATATTCAGGTAAAAGTTGGTTACATGAAAACCAGAGCTCTGCTATTAGGAAGTAGTAACCTCGATATCACAGTGTGAAGGCACTTGGTACGTTCTTGCACAAAGATTTGAAAAATTAAAATAATAGAATTTTCCAACCATTACATTACATTCAAGTAAATATTTTCCTTAGGGACCTTCAATAGTTCATTATAGTCTAAGATTGTTTTTAATCATAATGAAATATTTTCTTCAATCAGGAAAATCGCTCCCCACCTGGGAGTGAGCTGGTATGTTCCGAGCTCCCCGCGTAAGGGGTTAATACTCCTATTTTTACAAACTTTCTTCCTATCGCATTCATTTTTACCTTTGATGAAAACAGCTTTGTGGCCACTTATATCTTCTATCACTTCAATTTTCCTATAGAGATCATCCGGTTTTATCAGCGCCACGTCTAGAATATCCTTTCCTCTAGTTGGTTCTATCACTTCCCGATTCAGCTGACCACCTCAGAGTAACTTATTTACCATTTGTTGTTCATGCTTTCTGCCGTTCGCATTACTGTTCCAGTTAACATTTGGTAAATAGGGATCACCCGCTACGACAGCATTCCTTTCAGTGTCAATTCCTACATAGCTGATTATCTGATCAAATAATTCTGCATCAGCTTCACACATTCCAGGTCTGTACACCCCATCTTTAGAGAGAAGCCTTACACCTAGAACATCATGTTTCTCATCCTCAACTTATTTATAGCTTACACATTTTTTTTTACCAGAATGAATACTCTCCCTCATTTTGAATCTACTCTGTCTCTGCGATAACCACTCCAGTTCTAGGAGAGAATTTCTGCATCCATAATATCACTTCTTAGCCATGATTCAACTCCTATTACAATATCTGGTTAATATATATCTACCTGTGTGCATAAACTGGCTTTGGTTTGGGGTCATGTGAGGCGAATGGAGGAGGATAGGTTACCTAGGAGAATATTGGACTCTGTTATGGAGGATCAAGACGACGATGGTTAGACTCTGTTTCTAACGAATGATGACGATGCTTGTTGTTTAAAGGGGCCCAACATCTAGGTTATACCCCACTGAATGATTTAAAGATAAGATATAGAACTAAACGAGGCCACAGAACTAATTACAGAGGATTGTGGTGGTGATTAGTAAATTCACAGAGGCTTGCAGACTGAATGCTGAAAGGAATAAAAGTCTATAATGAAGATGTAGGTATGTAAATTACTCATTTCTATTACTTTCCGTACAGTACTTTTACAGTTTACCACTAACAACTTCGTCATCCTTATGTGACTTCCAGCTCCCTGTACTCTCATCACCGCTCTCCAGCTCACTCCTGTTTCCTTGTATGTACCTCTCTATATAATCCTTCTAAACAAACCTCCATATTTATACCACTGCAGTTCAAGCGAAGGCCATCTGAGCACAGATCCCTATCTCTCGCTCCCAGTTTCCCACATACCCACTGCATAGTCTCACTTAAATCCCCGATCACCTTCCAAGCAGTATCCCTCCTATGGAGTATCCCACTCCCCTTCCTTCTCTTACCTCTTGTATACCTAACCATGTCCTGTACTTGTTGGAGAGAGACCTACCTTATTTTAATGGTTGAAAAATTTGAGAGAATATAAATTGTACTGGACAGTAGACTGAGATTATGTATGTAAAATAAGAGTTTTGTCTGTACATTGCTCAGAATTTAAAAAAAATGGTATTTCTGTATTGGTCATGTCCTCAGCAACAAGGAAATGCATTTTTTCATTTTCCGTCATCTGTATGTATGCGATGACGAGAAAATGGCTGAAGAGAATTTAATGAAAATCAGTATGTAAAGTCGGGCGAATGAGGCACTACAATCTGGGCTATACATAATTTTATTCACACTGAGTGAAATGGTAGTTTAGGGGAAAGCCTAAAATTCCGTTCACAATAATCTGTTATTAGTGGTGCTATAGATCAATACTACATATTAAATTTCCGATAATTTATTTCTTGTACATTTTTACCATACTGGCTATGATTACAGAGATATTCAAGGCTTTCGATTTTTGTTGCTAGGTCCATATCAATGCCGAGGCATGAGAAAATGAGGGAACGGAATTAAATGAAAATTGATATGTAAAGTCAGGGAATAAAGCACTACAGTATAGGCTTATTCACAACGGATGAAATGGTATTTTAAGGGAAGGCACCTATAAGTTAATTTTTCAATACCTATGTTTTTTTCTTTTTCCCAAATAGTAGTAGTAGTATTTATTCACTCATTATGTTGTTTACATATTTACAGGACTCTGTTTCTTATATACATAACTCTTCTAATAACATTATTACCGGTACTTGAGAAAAATTAATCTTGTAAATAAACCACATATATTACAGAAGTAGTAGTATATTATTAACATATTAATACTTAAAAGAAATTGAACTTGTAACTATCTCTAGCACACATTAAATAAATTATTATTATTATTATTATTATTATTATTATTATTATTATTATTATTATTATTATTATTATTATCATCATACATAACAAAATCACACCAACCTCAACAGAGTCGAGTATATATCAGTAAAATACCACGTAAGGTGAAACCTTGTGTGTGGTAATTTAGAATATTAATTACATAGAGAGAAATATATTTTTAAATGATGCCTGAAGTAAGAGTATGAGTATGAGTGAATGATGGATATGATCAACAGCACATGGTGGAGCATCGAATAGAAATTGAATATGGTGACGTGATATTCTCATTTAGTTATGTCTTCAATAACAGTTTTATTATCCCTGACAAAGGATTTTAGACACTTCAGACTCATTTTCTGACTTAATGAAGTAGTTTGTAAAGAACTGGAAAGGACATTAAAGAATTTTGGAATGAAGTACAAGAAATTGCGCTTTGTTATGCTAAGTTTGGGTTTGTATAACATACAACGGTGGTACATCTTACTGCGTGTTGAATATTCATGTTTAATGATCTCAATTATATTTTTGTTTTTGTTAATATATTTGTATATTTCAAGGGCATAGAGCTGTTTTACATTAAATATATTTGCTTCAGCATATAATTGACTACTTGGTTATAATCTTCCTTTCTGGTACATTATTCGTAATGTAAGGTTTTGAACAACCTGTATTTTATTGATTACATTTTAGTAGGCTCCTCCCCATGCTAATATTCCGTACCTAAGAACAGACTGAACTAAAGCGTAATAAACCTCTCTAAACAATTTCATACTGGATATGTATTTTAAATTTTGAAATATATAAACTGTTCTTCTGATTTTCTTTCTTAAATCGGTGATGTGACTTTTCCATTTCATGTTCGAATCAATTAATAATCCCAAATACTTAACATTACTTACTTTATAAATTTTGTAGCAGTTACAATTACATTTACAGTTGATGTTGTATAAAGTTAATTCATTAAAATCGTTCCGTGTATCTGTTACTGAAAAATTCATAAATTTTGTCTTTTTAATGTTTAAAAATAATTCATTATTATCTAACCATTCTTTAACTTTAAGCAGTGCTCGAGTTGCTCTCTGTCTGACGAGATTCCAGCTATCACCCTCTACATAAATGACTGTATCATCTGCATATGTTACGATGTGTGTATGTTCGGCATTTGCTATTGTTTTCTCTAGATCATTAATAAATAGAAAAAACAATAGTGGACCTAATACTGTGCCTTGTGGGACACCCTTTATTATCTTCATCGGTGTGCTTAGATGTTGATTAATTTTTACATACTGTACTCGATCTGTCAAGTAACTCTCAAGCAAATGCAGCACATTACCCCTAAAGCCGTATTTTTCCAATTTCTGGAGGAGCAAGCGGTGTGACACACTATGGAATGCCTTTTCAAGGTCGAGAAATATCTCTGTGGAGAGCAGAGAAGAATTAAGATTTTCATATATTCTCTTTGTTAAGGTGGATATAGCATCCGCCGTTCCGAGATTTTTAATGAATCCAAACTGTCTGGGCGAAAGTATTCGGTGTTTTTCTAAAAATTGGTAAATATTGTTCTTTAAGCATTTCTTGAATATTTTTGATATTGTTGTAGTAATCGAAATGGGTCTGTAATTTCTAATGTCATAAATATTTCCAGACTTGTGAAGAGGTTTTACTATTGTTGTTTTAAGCTGCTTTGGAAAGTAACCTAAGGTGAAGGAATCATTGATAATATTCAGCAACGGTTCCTTTAATGACTATATTTTCTTTAATAATTTGAGCCAAAATATTGTCTATTCCTACAACTTTGTTTTCCTGTACTTCACTCAAACATCTCTTCAGATCGTATTCTGTTATCAGTGCAAGGAAGCAAGTATGATGGTTACGAGCGATATTTAGTGTGGAGTCGGAAATCTGTCTGTGATGCTTTGCTTTCTTCTGGTTTCGTTAATGAAATAATTGTTGAATTTATTAGAAATATTTATGGCATCTTTACAAATTTCACCTTTATATCTGATTTCCTTGATCTCTTCTTTTCTAACCGACCTTTGTGCTATTTCATTGACTATGCCCCAGACCTTACCGCAGTTATTTGAATTGCGATTGATCAGATTTCTGTAGTACTCAGTTTTCGTTTTCATAATTAGATCATTTAGTTTGTTCCTATATTTCCTGTACTGTTCTTTAATTTCCAAATTATCCTTATTTTTTAAATATTTTTGCTAAAGTCGGTCTCTTGTGTGAATAGATTTCACCAAACCGTAAGAAATCCATTCTGTTCTTTTAACTTCCTTTGATTTTAATTTAACAGTGGACAGGCTCATGCAGCTTTTAATCGTATTCACGAATTGATCAAGTTTGATATCTAAATCACTGCTGTTTAAGATGTCTCCCCAATTTATTTTACTTAAATGATTTTTAAGCTCAAAATGATCTATTTTAAAACAGTTACGTAGAAAATTTGTAATATTATTAGGGACCGAGGCATTTTGAATGTTGAGACTTACTATTATACGATAATGATCTGAAATTTTACTCTGAGAGATGATGGAATGTCGTCATTTCTCAACCTACTTTTAATCAAAGCACGATGAATACAGGATTTACTTGTACCAGATACTCTAGCAGGATTGTTTATTAAGGCCTGAAAATTACTTTCTTGTAACATGTTGAGATATTCGTCACAGTCGTGTTCATTTAAAAGGTCTATATTTGTGTCCCCTATTATCAGTTCGGTTTCAACATGGCATCTATCTTGCATATAATGATCTAACGCACTGAGAAACCGCTGTTTGTGATATTCATGTGACCGATATACTCCTGTAATAGCTACTTTCTTGTTCATCATCATCATCATCATCATTTCCCTTTGTCCAGCTGTAGCCGGGTAGGGGCAAATATGGTTCCTCTCCACTTTCTTCGGTCTTTCCACCACTCCTCCTCCAACACTGTGTCCCAGTCCAGGTTTCTTTCTATAATGCTGCGTTGGATGGTATCCTTCCATCTCAGTCGTGGTCGTCCACGGCCTCTCCTTCCTTGGATTTGCATTTCCATCACCTTTTTTGGCATTCTTTCGTCGCTCATTCGCTCTATGTGCCCAAACCATCTTAGTCGGCTCTTCTCTGTTCTGTCATTCATTTTTTCCACTCCAATTTCTTCCCGGATTTTCTCATTCCTTATTTTGTCTCTTTTACTCTTCTGTATCATACTCCTCAAGAATTTCATTTCGGCTGCCTGTATTCGACTCTCATCCTTCTTTGTCATTGTCCAAGTTTCTGCTCCGTAAGTTGTTATGGGTACGTAATACATCTTGTACATAGTATCCTTTGCTTCCATTGGCACGTCTTTGTCCCATAACATATTTCTTACACTATGATAGAAACAACTTCCAGCTTGAATCCTTTTACTAATCTCAGCATCCAGTCGAGCATTCTCCATTAATTCACTCCCGAGGTATTTAAACGTTTCCACTACTTCCAAGGGCTTGTCTGCAAGTCTAATCTGACCTTTCCCTTCTTTCTCCCCTCTAGTCATAACAAGAGTTTTACTCTTTTCTACACTTATTTTCAATCCACATTCTTCAATCTTCCCATTCACCACATTCAACTGTTCTTGAACCTTCCTGTCGTCTTCTCCCCAAATCACAATATCATCTGCAAATAACATCATGTTCATTTCTCTTCCTCCATACGCTGCTTTTGCCGTTCTCATGATGTCATCCATTACTATTGTAAACAGGATTGGTGATAGAACACTTCCCTGTCTCAGCCCGCTAGTGATTTTGAACCAACTTGTCCTGCCAACTTGTGTTTGCACGCAACTACAACATTCCTTATACAATGCCATGATCATTTTTATTAATCTCTGTCCAATTCCTTTTTGCACCAGACTGTCCCAAACTTTCGTCCTAGGGACACTGTCATATGCCTTTTCAATATCAATGAATGTCATCACCATATCATTCCCGTACTCCCAATGCTTTTCCATTAGTTGTCTCATAATGAAAATGGGCTCTGATTTTCCTGTATCTGCTTCTCAACCCTCAACCTTATTCTACTTTCCAGTATCCTTTCCATTATCTTAGCAACATGGGATATTAGAGTAATTCCCCTGTAGTTCTTCAAAACTTTATCACCTTTCTTGAAAATTGGGATGATTATTCCTTTTTGCCAATCCTCAGGGACCTCCTTATTCTCCCAGACATTCCTGAGAACCCGATATGTCCACTGCAGGCCTACAGCTCCAGCTGCCTTTATCATCTCCACTGAAATTTCATCTATTCCAGCAATTTTTCCATTCTTCATCTTTCTTACCGCCATTTCAATTTCATTCATTGTAATTTCTTTATCCATTTCTGCGTCAACTAATTGCCTTTCCTGGTCGTCCATTGAATGACTGTCATCCGTTCTTATTTTCAGCAGCTTCTGAAAATATTCTCTCCATCTATTTCTTATTTCTTCTGGCTTTGTTAAAATTATGCCACCTTCATCCTTCACAAATCTGGTGTTTACTTGATCTCTCTTTTTGTTTCTTAAGATACCATACAGTAATTTCTTGCTGCCCTGCGTATCATCTCTCAATGTCTGTGTGAATAAGGCCCAGCTTTTCCTCTTTTCTTCCTCCACTACTTTCTTGGTCAAATTCTTTGCCTCCACATATTTTCTTCTACTTTCTTCAGTCTTAGATGTTTTTCCATGCTTTACATGCCATTTTCTTTTCCTTCACTTTAATCTTTACCCTATCATTCCACCAGTGTGTTTCTTGTCTTTCACATTTCCTGATGTTCTACCACACACCTTTTCTGCACATCCAACCAGTGCTTCCTTAAATCTTTTCCATTCCTCTTCAACATTCCCCACCTCTGTCCTGGGTACCAAGGGTATTATTTCCCTTTGAAATTCTTCTTGTATGCTTTTCTCCTTCAACTTCCATACTTTAATTCTTTTCTCTCTTCTTAATTGGGGTTTTTCAATCTTTCCAACTTTCAATTTTCCTATCACAACTCTCTGATCTCCACCAAAGGCTTCTTCAGGCATGGCTGTTACATCTACAAGGTTCTTCCGGTGTTCTTTCTCTATGATTATATAATCAATCATGGTCTTTGTCCGTCTGTCTCCCCAGCCATACCTTGTAATCTTCTGACTGTTCTTCTTCCTAAACCAGGTGTTTCCAACAATCATTTCATTCCTCATGCAAAAATCCACCAACAACTCGCCTTCTCGATTTACATTTCCATATCCAAAGGGCCCTACAACATCTTCCTTTCATTGTCTTTCCATTCCAACTTGTGTATTTAGATCTCCCATCAATAGTACTTCCTTATCTTCTATCTGTCTCTCCACTTCCTCTAAGAAGTCCTCTAGATGTTCATCTATGCAACCAGTTTGTGGGGCATACAACTGAAATAGATCTTTCACGCCATTTTCAAACTGGAGTCTCATCATCATCATCATCATCATCATCATCCTGTCGCTGACGTACTTTGTATATTCCGGATATTCTTGGATTTCTCTTCTAAGTATGATGGCCACGCCATTTTTTGCTTCAGGTCCTCCGCTGTAATACAGCCTGTATCCTTCTCTCAGAGGGATCTCCCCTGTACCCCTCTTCTTGGTCTCGCACAGTCCAAGTATGGCTATATCTTTTTCTATCGTGAAGTCAACCAGTTCTTCTGTCTTTCCCGTCAGTGTCAGTACATTAATTGTTGCAATTTTGATGTAGTTTGGTGCTGGTTGCCCATTTTTCACAGTTCCCCCAGCACCTGAAGAGCTGCGCTTCGCTTTTAGCAGGGGACGCCCTAACCTTTTCCGAGGCACCATATCTGCTTTGTCCATATAGGCTATTGTTACGATGGGCTCGCCACACCCAAAGGCATTTTATACCTACTGCCAGGTTCAAAATTAGGCCGCCCCTAACATGGAGACAGACACCTTTTGTAGCCGCTCCTCTGGAGTACAGACGCTACGGGTTTGCCCCTTTCGCCATCTCCGCCGTACCGAAGTCCACCTTCTCCGCTGTAGATGCCGTTGAGGTCTTCACTCTTAACCCTGAGCTGGGACCCATACCAGATGTTACACACCGGGTCATTGTGCTCTGGGACTCACATAGGCAGGGGCGCCACTCCCTGGGTAGGGCTGCCTCCGAAGAGGGTCCCTACCTGCTACCATACCTACCTGCTACTTTCTTGTTGTCATAGTTAATTACTACTCTGAGAAATTTAAAGTCATCATACTCAATAATTTCCATTTCGTGCTCCAAACCATTTTTTACCATTAATACAACACCATCACATTTGTTAACTGAACCCCCATTGTAATAAGATTTATACAAGGCATGGTTACTTATATTTACATTACTCAGTGACCAACTTTCTGTTAAAATTATGACATCAAACCTATGATCATATGCTTTCAAAACAACGTTTAAAATGTCCTTATTTTTCCTTATGCTTCTAATATTAGTATGAAAAATTTCTAATATACTTTTCCCTTCCGCATGCTTCTGCAATCTACTCGTGCAATCTTTGGTGCCTCTTCTCGTCTCTGAAAGAGGTTGGTATGTTACATAATCATCTTCTAAACCTATTCTGACTATTTACAGGAAAAGGTGATAGTCAGCTGTCAGTTATTACTAAGAAGGAAGTTACTGTAAGTACGGAGTTTGTACAGAGGGTTGGGGCAAGGTCAGTGTCCAGTAGGGTACCGTAATTAACGAGCTAATGAAGGTCAAGCAGGTAGACAGACGACAGCCTTTCAGCCAAGCAGGGTGGAATGAAATAGCAGTGAAGGGAAGAGTGTGTGTGTGTGTGTGTGTGTGTGTGTGTGTGTGTGTGTGTGAGAGAGAGAGAGAGAGAGAGAGAGAGAGAGAGAGAGAGAGAGAGATGTGTCCTAGAAGAGGACACAAAACTCAATACAAAGGGTTACCAACTTATGGGTTAGTAAATAAACACAGGTTAGATATGAGTAAGCTTATGGAATGTCGCTCATCTGCGTAGCGCGGTGCATGCTGCCATCAGGGGTCTTAAATAGGATAACTCCATCACTGGTCTAGACATTTCTGACGCCGAACTTGGAGATAGCTGCCTTCAGAACCGTCAGTCTGGCAGAAGTAAGGTCCTCCCGGATCGTGACACGAGATCCTTTCAAATGCCTTTTCTTTGCGAATATCTCCTTCCTGGTGCGATAACTTGTCATCTTCACGATAATAGGCCGGGGTTTATTACCAATTTTAAGCCCGACTCTGTTATACTTAACACTAGCTGGTGTACCTGTGCTTCGCTACATAATTCTACATTATATACAGAGTTCTAGATGAAGTCATGTACACGTTGTGAACAAGATTTTATTAAGTTGCATGAAAACAGGTATTTAAAAATTAAATTTTAAGTGCCTTCCTCTAAACTACCATTTCATCCAAGTAAAGAATTACACCTGCCAAATTATATAGCAACTAGTATTAAGAATGAAATCCTCTGATTCTGGAATACATCTTTTTTGTGGTTGGTTTTTTTTTTTTTTTTCTGCTCTCTTATAATTAACAACTTATCTGGTTGTTGTCATTGTATGTCTGATGAAGGGAAAATGCTGCTGGAGGGTACTTTGTATGTTCACTGTTGAACTTTAATGTACTGTATTCTTTTCAGTTGCAAATTTCTTCTTTTGTTGTCAAAAATTCTCTTTATGCTGATTTCTTTTGAATGCTTTTGGCAGGTGCTTGCTTGGAGACTGATGGAGGCATTAAGAGTGTTGGACTTGCAAATTCAAATCTTCAGTACATTTCGCCTAGCTTGCTGTCCCTTAATTACGTAAATGGTTCGGAATGTGCTCCTGGTGTCAAGATTAATACTCTGATAGAATTTGTATGTGAAGAAGATCCCAAAAAGTATGGCCCCATTTATGTGGAGATCACAACTAATTGCACATACATTTTTTTATGGCTCACGAACATGGTTTGTGAGGAAAAGGTGAGATTCTTCAGTGTATCCATTAACACTTTTTTGGTTTTGAAAACTTGTCAAATTGAAGACTTCCTGCAATAACCCTCTAACCTTGAAAATATGAAAGACATATTGATGGTTAAATTTTTCAGATACAAGAATGTTACACAGAGGTGTAACTCGGAAATTAGTAAAAAATATACACAAAGTAACAGAGTAGATAATAACACCAATTAGTTGTAGAGTATTTTCTCAAAAGGCAATAACTGCACAAGATATTAAGGTTTCTTTTGTCTACACCAGAATGGTAAGAGCTCTTTTCATTTGTGTTCCTGCATTTCAAAGGTTCATTCTATCATTTTTGAAGCATCCTTGAGTTTTTAAACACTAGTTTTGTCATTTTTTGACCTGGGTAAATTGAGACTTTTTTGATATACAATTACTACTGCATAAAAATTTCCAGATATTAATAAAAGCTACTGTAGCCTCCGTGGCTCAGGCGGCAGCGTGCTGGCCTCTCACCGCTCGATACCGTGGTTCAAATCTCGGTCACTCCATGTGAGATTTGTGCTGGACAAAGCGGAGACGGGACAGGTTTTTCTCCGGGTACTCCGGTTTTCCCTGTCATCTTTCATTCCAGCAACACTCTTCACTATCATTTCATTTCATCTCTCAGTCATTAATCATTGCCCCAGAGGTGTGCGACAGGCTACGGCAGCCGGTACAATTCCTATCCTCGCCACAAGTTGGGGGCTTCATTCATCCCATCCCTGACCCGGTCATTGATTGGAAAACAGGTTGTGGATTTTTTTTTTTTTTAATAAAAGCTACCGATAAGCAAATTTCTATTTTTTAATCTGTGTTGATATATATATACATACAAATGAATAACTTCTTTGATTGTTTACTTTTCAATACATAGTTATTATGTGGCCCTTATGTGGCCCTTACTTATGTTGTAATGTAGGGAATATTAACAATTACAGTTAATACTCGCAGGATCGGAATAATATTCCATAATATTAGGAACACTTTCTAATACAAGCATCAACAACAACATGTTAACCTTATTTCTTTGTTGCAGATGAGAATATTGTATAAAATTCATCTGAATCTTCATATGCTTAGAAATGCTGCATACGTCTGGCAAGCACATAACTCTAAGTCTTCGATGTTTTATTGTTGATTCAGAGTAAAGGGGGCAAAAGTAATGAGATAAATTTCCTCTTGCCATTTCTTTCTTTGGTGTTAGAATTTCACAAGCATTCTTTGTGTCCTTTATTTTTCAGTTCTGATAAAGCGTCCAGACATTCATATGCTTGTTCAGGATGCCACAGTATTGTTGAAGGGAAAGAATTTCTTTCTTTGTCTGGAGTTGTACCTTCTGCACTTTCTACTTTTACAGTTTTTATAGGTACTGTCCTAGACATATTTGATATAGTACTTCAGTTGCACCTATCACGAAGGAAAACATTTCCTTAAATAACCCATACAATATTGGTAGTATTGTAAATTTAGTTAAAGAAAAAAAGAAGACTACTAGGGAATATAAGGTTGCTGCTCTTCCAATTCAAATATTCAACTGTTGGCATACTGTTGAGTAAATCAGCTGATCAGTATAATTCAGTATTTATAGTTCAAACCTTCGGCATAGCTTCAAGAAGAGTTATCGAGTTGCTGTTTTAGACATCTTCTCTTGGACTTTTGATATTTCAGCAGTTAAGGACAGTTTTAATTTGTGAGCACATAGGTAGAAAAAGGATAAAATCTATCTAGTATTACATATTTTAATTTCAGTTATGTCTTTTCAGTTTTAGAACATGGCCTAAGTGCAGTTTAGAATTATAGTGTGGTTATTTTATTCAGTAGTATCTTGCTTGCTGTATTGGTATTTCAGCTTAGCAGTTTTCATTTCTATTTGCGCATAGTAATGTTTGTTTGTTTGTTTGTTTGTTTGTTTGTTTGTTTGTTTGTTTGTTTGTTTGTTTGTGAACATAGGACCACTCCAGTCAATTATATGAAGAAAATTTAGCTTTTCTATGCTTCTAATATTTATTCATCCCTCCCAAATGCCAACATTCTTTCTTCAGTTGAGAACACTCTACCTGGCCATTAATTTGATATTCTTTATTTATACACGTTATAATTCTTCTTCTTTTTATCTTAAGTATTTTATCTATTTTAGCTGTATTAGTAGTTCTACTTCCATAAGTCACCTCTGGCTGTGTGACTGTTTTAAAATGTCTTAATTTTGCTGCAATTGATAATCTTTTTCTGTTGTATGTGTTTTTGGTGGCATAATTTGCATTGTTTATGTAATTTATTTATTCTATTTTGCCATGTTATTTTTTAATTTAGATTATAAGTTATAATTTCACATAAATACTTATATTCATCAACAATTTTGATTTCATGTTTTCAGTATTAATTTTATTTTCAAGTGATGGATCAGTTAACATGATTTCAGTTTTTGCAAAAGAAATTCTAAGACCTATTTTCTGCAGAGATCTGATTCGATGCTCAGTTTCCTGAATATTGTTGGTTGACACAAAGGTCAAACAGTTTACTCATTTTTTGTTTAGAGCTTCCAGTCTTTATGTTCTCTGGATTCTCTTTGAACCATTCTCTCATTACATATTCTAATGCACAGTTAAATAGCAAAAGTGACAGACAGTCAAGATTTAATCATGAATGGATCAGAAGTTTAATTACCGGTAGTTTTAGATGGAGTCTAAAATTCCTGAAATTTTGTGATATATGTATGGTCATATGCCTTCTTAAAATCTACAAATACCGACCTTGATAGCTGCAGTCGCTTAAGTGCGGCCAGTATCCAGTATTACACGTGATAAATATCATTTTTGATCCGTATTGATGATATTTGATTGGATTAATAACAATAAGTTAATTTATTCATAGTAAGAAGTCGACAGTCGTCAATAACTTTTAGTTTAAACGTAAGTCAAATGATTCAACCGTCACATACCCTTTTGACTAAAATGTCAATAAACTCATATTCTTATCAACGTTTTAGCATCGCATCAAATTGAGATGATCCATAGAGGTCCAATTTAAACATCGTTCATCAACCTTCAGTTATAACTTGGTATTTTTTCATCAAAGTGAACCACAACTTCACCATATGCCATTGACTTTCGACTTTTATCTCGTGTAAACAAATAATTACTGGTCACTTGACTATCCTTCGACATTATTTTATTCAACATTATTTTTTGAATAATACGATTTAATCGTCATTTTCGTCTTTGTCTAATTGTAACCGCTGGTCGGTCAACATAATTTTATAGCAATCTTACCACTTGTTTTTAACAGACTGTTGCTTTATTCATTTTAATTATAATAGTAGCCTTCTAATGTCAATATTGCAAATACTTTCACCAATTGTAAACTTCTCACTCACTGCAATATCTTTAAAACCATTATTGTACAAGTCTTTTACTATATGTTAATTTTAGTTCAAGTCTCTCCAAGGCTTTTTAAAAATTAGTTTTATTTTATTTATATGTAAATCAGGTGCCTGATTTTATTTCAAGGTTAAGGCAATGGCTGATGATGCCTATATACATGGCAAAACATGTACCATTTTAGTTAACATATCAATGTAAATCGACAAAGACAAGACTTATTGTATTGATTAGGTGGTCAAATTAATAAATTAACTTATTGTTATTATTCCAATCAGTATCCAGTATTCGGGAGATAGTGGGTTCGAACCCCACTGTCGGCAGCCCTGAAGATGGTTTTCCGTGGTTTCCCATTTTCACACCAGGCAAATGCCGGGGCTGTACCTTAATTAAGGCCACGGCCGCTTCCTTCCCACTCCTAGCTCATTCCTGCCCTGCCGTCGCCATAAGACTTAACTGTGTCGGTGCTACGTAAAACAACTTGAAAAAAAATTTAGAAATGTCATTGAAAGAGGCTTATTTTGTTTCTTGTTATATGCGATAACTAATTCGAGAGTAATGATCTGCTCAGCACAACTTCACCATGGTAATGGTTAATTAAAAAAGGATACAAAAGTTGAAAGCTAGATATGCAGATTGGATTGTTAAGATTTCTGAGAATATACTAAAGACATTGGTTGGGGTATAGTGGAATATGTGATAGACAGATATATTTGAGTATTCATTGCATGAAAGAGCTATACAGAATGAATGGAGAGTTGCTATAGTAGCACCAGTTTGAAAGGGAAATAGTGATAAACATGAAGCAGATAATAATAGGCCAGTCAGCGTGACATGTAAGAAATTTGGCTTTGCTGACGACTGGGCCATAGCAACAAGGCACACTCTGAAACCATGAAAGTACTGACAACTGATCTGTCTGTACTAGCAGAATACTTCTGAAAATCTTAATAATAGAGAATCCAATAGAACACTGGAAGTATATATGGATGGTACACGCTTTACCCACAATAAAGAACTGCCATTTTTGGGTGTCGCACTAGATAGAACTCTGTCTTATAAATCACACCTCACTAAAACTGCCGCTAAACTGAGAACAGACTTTCAAAGACTTCGTGGAACCACGTGGGAATCATCTGCGACAACTCTGTGGACCTCTGCGTTGAAATGAAATGTCGTATGGCTTTTAGCAGAATATTGTGCTTATAGGATGCTAATTAATTTATTATTTAACCACCTGTTCAATACATTATAGTCTTGTACAATTAGGATTAGATCCTTATTACCTTATGAAATGTGAGACATGTTTCGCCTTTCATAGAGGGCATCTTCAGTCATTGTACTTCCTTAAGGTTAAATCAGGTACCTGATTTATAATTAAAATATAATTATTAAGATTTAATATTAATATACTTAAAATAGGAGCAGTCTAAAGGAAAATTGAATAACAATTTTTTGGTATTATTGTGGATAGCAAAAAAGGACAAGCCCACGTACATGGCATTCGTAGATCTAGAAAAGGCATTCGATAATGTTGATTGGACCAAGCTATTTATGATTAAGGTGATTGGGATCAGATACTGAGAATGAAGAATTATCTACAAGCTGTATAAAAATATGCAGTGATAAGAATCGAGGGCTTTGAAAAAGAAGCAGCAATCCAGAAAGGAGTGAGGCAAGGCTGCAGTTTGTTCCCCCTCCTTTTCAATGTTTACATAGAACAGGGACTAAAGGAAATCAGAGAGGAATTTGGAAAGGGAATCACAATCCAAGGAGAGGAAATAAAAACCTTTAGATTTGCCGATGATATTGTTATTTTATCTGAGACTGCAGAAGATCTCGAAGCTGCTGAATGGTATGGATGAAGTCTTGGGTAAGGAGTACAAGATGAAAATAAATAAGTCCAAAACAAAAGGAATGGAGTGCAGTCGGACGAAGGCAGGTGATGCAGGTAATATTAAATTAGGAAATGAAGTCTTAAAGGAAGTAGATGAAAATTGTTACTTGGGTAGTAAAATAACTAACGATGGCAGAATTAAGGAGGACATAAAATGCAGATTGGCACAAGCAAGGAAGAGCTTTCTTAAGAAAAGAAATTTGCTCACTTCAAACATTGATATAGGAATTAGAAATATGTTTTTGAGGACTTTTGTGTGTAGCGTGGCGTTGTGTAGAAGTGAAACATGGACGATAACTAGCTCAGAAAGAAAGAGAATGGAAGCTTTTAAAATGTGGTGTTACAGAAGAATGCTGAAGGTGAGGTGGATAGATCGAATCACAAATGAAGAGATACTGAATCAAATTGGCGAGAGGAGATCGATGTGGCTAAATTTGACGAGAAGAAGAGATAGAATGATAGGACACATCTTAAGACACCCAGGATTTGTTCAGTTGGTTTTTGAAGGAAGTGTAGGTGGTAAGAGCGGTAGGGGTAGACCAAGGTACGAATAAGGGACGAATATGACAAGCAGATTAGAGCAGATGTAGGATGCAGTAATTAACGTAGAAACGAAAAGGTTAGCACAGGATAGGGTGGCATGGAGAGCTGCATCAAACTAGTCTATGGACTGATGACTCAGACACACACAGCAAAACTATCAGCTTTTGGCTGTTGATTAATAGTAGTGACAAAGGTACATAGTACAGTGCTTAGTAGCAGTAATCTCGTATTTTAAGTATGTTAATATTAAATCTTAATAATTATAAATCAGTTGCCTGATTTAACCTTGAGGAGGTACAATGACTTAAGATACCTTGTGTGAAAGGCGAAACATGTCTCACATTTCAGAAGGTAATAAGGATCAAATCCTAATTGTATAAGATTATAATGTATTGAATAGGTAGTTAAATAATAAATTAATTAGCATTCTACAAGTATAGCAATCTTCAATATGGAACCATAATGATATTTATCACTTGCAAAGAATATTGTGCACCAGTATGGTTGAACAGTGCCCATGTAAACAAAATTGACGTCCAACGTAATACTATGCACATTATTTCAGGAACAATTATGTCCTAAGTCACATACCACCCCCAAATCTTTGAAGAAGAAAAAAAAAAAAAAATCGCTGATTAGGGAATTCAGTAAGATCTTAGCAAACCCTGGACTACTACTGCATTCTGATATTCCTGACATCCTCCTCTCACACTGGGAAATAGTCCCACTAGATTTAACAACATTGATTCCTGGAGAAGAGAATGGCTTCAAAATGCTCTAGAAACATGTCAGCTGTTACCTTGCATCTCTGAGATGGTCCTTGGGTTTGATCTACCTTGCATGGTATGGACAACACTCATTCGGCTGAGAACAGGGCATGGAAGATGTTGAGACTCGCTCTTCAAGTGGGGAGTGCAATCCTCACCATCATGTGACTGCGACGCACCACGGCAGACCATTCAACATGTTAGAGGATACTGTTGAAATAGAGCTTATGGAGGAGAGTATGAGGTATTCCTAATGGCAACCCCGAATTCCTTCAGATACATCTAACAACTAGATGTTTATAGTGATGAATGTGTTTTGTTTCTCAGCATGTATCCGAAAAGCCATACGCTAAATGTAGGAAAGTATTCTTTTTGATTATACAGTATTAGACACATTTGTAAAATTAGTAACTGGATTGATTGAAGGCAGTTCAGTTTTCAGAATAGTTATTCCAGTGAGCTTCAGCTAGTAGGATTCCAACAAGATATTGCAGATATTTTAGAATCCGGAAGTCAAATGGATTGCATCGCTATTGATCTGTCCAAGTCTTTCGATAGGGTAGGTCATGGGAGGTTGCTAACAAAAATGGAGGGCTATTGGACTAAGCAAAACAGTGGCTGAATGGGTGGCTACATTTCTAGAAAATATAACTCGGAAATTAGAATAGGTAAATCATTATCTGATCGTGTAACAATTTTGCGGGGGGGGGGGGGGGTCCTGCAGGGCGGTATCATTGGACTTTTTTCTGATGTATATAAATGATATGACCAAAAAATTGGAATCGCAGATAAGCCTTTTATACTTATTACACTGTATAGAGTAATAAGTTGCTGGATTATGAGCAACTGCAAAAAGACTTGACAGATTTGTGAGATGGACAGCAGACAATATGATATTGAAAGGTCCTCTGTTTTAAGCACTGCATGAATGGGGTGATAATACCTCGTGGGGATCGCTGCGAACACTTATGTGTTAATATAAAAATAGATCTTCATTGAAGTAATCACAATAATGAGGTTGTGAATAAAGTTTACAGGTCTTTAGGGGTTGGAGTAAGAAAGGTCGTATTTGTAGGAAGGAAAAATCATAATATGGAGACAAAGTGGAAATTCAGGAGGACAAACTGGGGCAAGTATTCATTTAGAGAAAAAGGAATTGGAGAATGGAATAACGTTTCAAGGGAAATGTTCAGTAAATTTTCAAATTCTTCGAAATGCTTTAAGAGGAGACTAGGTAAACAACTGATAGGGAATCTGCCACATAGGTGTCAGTCCTAAATGCAAGTCAGTGATGATTGATTGATTGATTGATTGATTGATTGATTGATTGATTGATTGATTGATTGATTGATTTCCACACTTCTCCTGTATTCAGCTCAGGTGTCAAGTACTATGGATGATGAGTAATGTTTGTAGCATTTGTCACCAGCTTGTCCTCATCAACATGAGGGGGAGGTAGGACATTGTTCTGTCCCTTCCCTCCTGTATACGCTTGCCTTGTTTCCCTTTCCATAAATTGGCTTAAAACTTTACTTGATTTCACATTCATGTTTGATTACTTTTTAAGAATAGCCTACGTGGCTCATTAGTTTGGTACATTATTTTTTTTTCAACTTTTTCACTTTGCTTATTAGGGTATAGTTTCTGCTTGTCAGTTTTCACCCTGATGGAAACCAATACAATGTAAACAATCAGTGGTGGGACCATATACTTTCCTCTCAAACATTGTGGGACCTTCTCTCTCACATTTTGTTATTTGAGTCATCACTCTTACATATTCAACCTCTTGAAACCACTTCTACGGAGTGGCTGTGTGATTTAGGTGGATTCGAAGCCCACTGTTGGCAGCCCTGGTGTTCCATGGTTTCCCATCTTCACACCAGAGAATAAGGCCATGGTCGCTTCCTTCTCATTCCTAGTAGTGCCATGCAAAACACGCTCTATGCTCCGTTCATATTTGTCGAGTATGGCCATGACCGAACTTGCTTCTCAGAGAAGAGGCAAGCTATGTTCACTAGAGCTTGCCCCTTCATACTCGCTCCTTCACGCACTATCTAGTTACAGGTAGAAGTGCTCGCCTCTCCCCATCCTTGTTTAGCCGTACTCTGCTAAGCTTGTCTCGCATACTTTTATCTATCGAAACATTCGCTTTTGCCTCAATGTTGAACTTATGACTGGTCATGAAATTGTCAATAGTTAAATCCATATTTGTAGACTGAGTTTCTACAGTATACTGAGCTGAGGAGGATGATGATGATGATGATAACTGAGCTGAGCTGAGGCTGCCTCGTGTGCAAGCAAAACTGGAAATAATGTAGCAAATATCACTCGTGTTGGAGAAAAGGTTAATGGATTTCACATGCTGCCACGTGTATTCCTCCTGGGTAGCGTACTTTACCACTTTTATATGGAAACTAATACGCATTATTCATGCATAAGCTATATATTTCACTAATAACCATACTAAAGACATTTTATATCAACTGTTCAAGATAATTATAACATATTAAACGATCAACAGAGGAAAACAGAAAAATCTTGAAAAGAACTAATTAATGCCAGAAGACAAACAGCTAAAGAAATTAGGACAATTAAAAGAAATTATCAAAAGGAAATGCTTAGCACTATAGAGGAAACATTCAATCAGCATAAAACAAGAGACTATTACAAAACATTCAAGCAATATCAATCTAAGTTTACCCCTCGCACACTTATGTTAAGAAATAAAAATGGAAAAATGGCACACAATAATCAAGATAATGCTAACATCCTTGCAGAATACTTTAAAGAGTTACTTAATTGTGAGGATCCTGTGGAACATTTAGAATTTGACCCCAACCCAAAAAATAAAACGTCATTACAAAAGATTATACCACAAGTTTACAATGAAGTGAAAACAGCAATTAATGCACTTAAAAACTACAAAGCAGCAGGAGAGAATCAAATAGTAGCAGAAATATGGAAGAATGCTAATGATCAGTCTATTCAAAACCTACATAAGTACATCATTGATATTTGGAACACGAAGAAGCTTTCCGAGGAATGGAATAAGCGATAATCCACCCGCTGCATAAGAAAGGTGATCGCTCCTATCCAAATAATTATCGGGGGATATCCTTGCTTGATATTACATACAAGATTTTATCAAAGATTATATACACAAGAATTCAAGAACAACTCGACCAAGAACTTGGAAGAATATCAGGGAGGATTTCAACCAGGTAGAAGCTGTCCAGATCAAATCATTAGTTTAAAATGGATAATGAAGCACCAAAGAGTTCGAAGTAAGGGTCTAGTTATCACGTTTGTAGATTTTAAAAAAAGCATATGACAGTATTCATCATGACTCATTATTAAAAAGCCTTAAGGAATTTGGATTACACCAAAAACTTGTTAACCTCATTAGTATGACTTTTAAAAATATGAAGGCAAAAGTTAAATTTAGAGGTGAATTATCAGAATCATTCACTATAAGAACTGGACTTCGACAAGGAGACAGACTTTTACCATTGTTATTTAATTGTGCATTGGAGAAGGTTATGCGTGAATGGAACAAGAAATGCCAACCAACTATCAAGATCGGTAGAAGTATTAAACTCAACTGCCTTGCTTTTGCGGACGATTTAGCATTACTTGCAAATACAATAGAAGAGGCTAAATTTCAAATTGAACAACTAGAAATTATAGCAAAAAAAGATGTGATTACAAATTTCATTTGAAAAAACAGAAATGATGCCAACTTTTAAAGTTGATTTACCAGTTATTCAACTGAACAGTAATAAAGAGATTAAAATTGTTCAGAAATTCAAATATCTTGGGGAAATAATAACATGGACACAGATGAAAAAGAAGCAATAGAACACAGAACAACAAAATTTAAACAAGCACAAAGACTTACCTGGCCAACCTATTAAAAAAAAAATCTCTTTCGATAAACGCTAAGCTAAAACACTATAATTCCATAGTTAAACCAGAGGCAACGTATGCTAGTAAAACTTTATTCAAATTAAATGTAAAATCTACAGCAGACAAATTACAGAAAACTGATAGAAGAATTCTTAGAACAATTATTAATAAAAAACACCAAGTTGATGGACAGTGGAGATTGTTGCCTAACAACATTGTCTATCGTGAATGTGAATCAATAATATCTACAATGTGTAAAAGAAGAATTTCCTTTTTTTGTCACATATCAAGATTACCAGATACCAGGATATTGAATCAACTATTTGATTACTTTTTGAAAAATAAAATTAATAATTGGTCCAAAGAAGTTCAGGATGATTTGGAAGAATTGGATATAACTTGGCAACAAATCAAAGACAGAAAAGAGGAGAGGATTTTGAAGAACAAAAGCATAAGTCTCAAACTAAAAACAGTTGAACGGAAACAATATACTATATCAGACACACAAAGGGCTTCCAGGTCGGAGAGGATGAGAAAGTTCTGGGAGAAGAAAAAGAAGAAATTAACTCGAATGTATTGATTTAAGTGCTCCAATGTGGGCATAAAATATGTAAATAATAATAATATTAAGCGAAATATAAACCTCAAAATTAATTTTAAATGTCCTCTTTGTTCAAAGTTTTCTATGGCTAGTACACAAACTCTAGCTCTGAAATGAGAATTAACTGTTCTGATTGTTATGAATTAATATCAAGTCATTGACTTGGTCTGGGTCTAGCTGACTCCTACGACTCGTTAAAATCATTCCAGATTTGCAAATGTTTCCTTCGCTACTTGCACTGGTTAATGGGCATCATTGTACCTCTGTTCAAGAAAGGAAGCCGACGAAAATGTACTAATTACCGTGGTATCACACTACTGTCTCATGTCCTGAAAATATTGGAAAAAATAATAGAGACCAGAATCAGAGATATTGTTGAACCAATTTTGGAAGAAGAGCAGTATGGTTTCAGACCAGGAAGGTCAACTACAGACCTTATATTTGCAATTAGGATGCTAATGGAAAAATACTGGGAGAAGAACAAGCCTTTATTCCTAATATTTTTGGACATTGAGAAAGCTTACGATAGTGTACCAAGGGAAAGAATTTGGCAATGCATGAAAGAACTTCAAGTGCGAGACAGCCTCATAGACAAAGTGAAAATGTTGTATAGTGGGAACAGAAGCTGTATTCAAGTAGGATGTGGTTTGTCGGACTGGTTTGAAACAAAGAGGAGTGCAGCAGGGCAGCTCATTGTCACCACTTCTATTTATTATTGTAATGGATGTAATAATGAAATCTATTAAAAGGAAAGAACACGGAGATATCAAAGCCTTCACATTTGCAGATGATGTTGCGATCTGGAGTGACTCAGAAGATGAATTGGGAGAGAGAATACAAAGCTGGAATGAGGAGTTTAAGAAATATGGTTTAAACATCAGCAAGACCAAGACGGTGGTGATGAAAGTGTATGGGGAAGGAGCAGAACCAATAGTCATGTTAAATGAAGCTCAACTGGACAGCGTTCCAGTTTTCAAATACTTGGGTAGCGTTATATCAAATGACAACCTAGCAAAACATGAGGTGAACAATCGAATCAATAAGGCAGCACAATTTTACCACCAGGTAAGACACCTGCTGTGGGATGAGCAAATACCCATGAAAACAAAAATGATATTGTACAAGTCCTATTATACACCAATTCTTACATACAGTCTCGAAACCACAACACTGACCAATAGAGATAATTCCAAACTTCAGGCAGCTGAAATGAAATTCCTACGCACTATGATCCAGAAAACCAGGAAAGACAAGATTAGGAATGAGAAAATTAGAGAAGAAGTAGGAATAGACAATTCTCTCCTAAATAAGATTCAGATATCAAGACTGAAGTGGTTTGGTCACATGAAGAGGATGCCAGTAAACAGAACTGCAAGGAAGGAATTTGACAGAAAGATAGAAGGAAGACGACCCATGGGAAGGCCACGAAGGAAATGGATAGATTTAGTTAAGAGCGATGTAATGCTGAGAGGTCATGATTGGGACAAGTTGGTGGAGGAAGAATGGTACAAGGACAGGATGAGATGGAGGAGGCTCATATACCACACCCGGGAAACTGGAGATGGTTTAGGATGATGATGATGACTTGCACTGGTTGCTGGGATGGACAACGTACGTCTGCAAATACTGACAGAGTAGGCAGATTGATTTCATACTCTTTCCACCAGCACAGTAGCTCGTCATCATCTTCACCAGCATTCATATTGCAGTATATCCCTACTTCATCACCAGCAGCTGAGCTGTCGCTTATCCATTCATTGAATTTGTTCTTTTTGTTCAGAGGCTCTTGTAGGCTGGTCGATGCATACACAGTGCGACGTGAAGAATCTACTGAGAGAAAAAGATAAAATTAGAAGTAAAGTAACTTAACAAGGTGCTTGATGGTCATTGTAATACAATCACTTATGTAACTACACACATCAAATTATATTATGAACCTGATATAATAGATGTTATATAAATATGTTTGATTTCGTCCATTACGCCCTACCTTTCATCTTCTTCTAACATCTGCAGTTGGCGAAACTCAGGCCATAGAAATGTGGCCATTTTGTGTACAGTTGAGACCTGTACCTTTTCAATTAAAAGCTTGTGAGCCCTGATCTTTAATTTGCGGATTTCCTGAAAGTAAAATCACGGTTCAATATAATATTAATGTAATGACTATATGCATATTATTTAAGTGACATAGACTGGAGAAGTCAATCATTAACAAATACCTTACAGTCCGATTCACTGACAGAGCAGTGCTGCCACAGTTTATGGAACTACAAAGTACTAAGTGAATTGTTGGTGCTGTGTCATGTTCCACATCACCTTATGCCTCATTGAATGGTTTAAGAAAAGCTACCATCTCTTCCGCAACCTCATAACTGAAGCCATCTAACTTTTGCAGGGCATTATGATTTTTCAACAATGCAACAATTTGATCATACTGCTTAAAAATTGAGTGTAACATCGTAAAGAGACTATTCCACCTCGTAATTACTTCTTGCTGTGCCGTTGTTTGAAGCTGGGCAGCAGGACCGTTTTTTTTTTCTCTTCAGATACCTCTCCACTGCCTTTGTGAGATTTATTGTGTTTTCAGATACTGGAGCATCTTCCGCACGAAATCTCACCTCATCAAATACATGCGCAAATGCTGTATTTATGCAGTGAGCAGCCCAATGCAGACATCTATGATCTTAGAAAGCTGTCTATGTTTGTACCCTGATCTGTTACGAAAACCATGTCTTTATAATCACACTGAGGAATGTTTAACTTGGACATTCTTTCATAAACGTCCTCAAATGCTTGTACTTGTTCTCTTTGTATTTGGAAATTTTGTAGTAAAAAGCACATTCTGATCAGCTTTCACTCTGTCTATACGCTGCGTAGTCAGCGTCAGATAATGGGTCTGGTTGTACTAGTCAGTCCCCATATCAACAGTAGCCGAGCAGCATCTTTGTGCACGGCAGAAATAATCAGTGGCATTATTTTGCTTTGTGTTTAATCTTTGTTCACTTGGACATTTCTACTGATGGTGGAAGGATGTGGTAATACATCAACAATATCTATTGCCAAAATTAGCACCGATATTAACCCACTGCCATGCAGATATTTTCCTTGAGAAACGTACCTTGGAATGCTATTATTTTTTCTACATTTCATGTTATGGATGCTAAAATGGTTACAAAAGCATACTACATCAAACTAACAACATTTTGGGTTAGAGTTTAACTTACTACAATTAACTGAAGTCTTTTAAGGTATGGTACACCTTGAAACATTCATCCACGTGGAAGGCAACTTTGCATTTGTTGCACTCGAAGCAAAATTCCTTCTGGATTCCAGGCTCAAAACAGGCTTTACATCTCCTTGATGTGACTGATGTGGCTGATTTACTTGCTGTAGGAGCAATCATTTCAGGAAAATGACCCCAGTGCCTTCCCTATAGTCTCATTGGTGTGCTACCTTGAGATGGACCTCCTATAGTGGTGTAATCAGGAAGAGTGACATCTTCCAGAATTTTATTTGCATATGCATTGGTTTCCTTGCAAATTCCCTCCCAAAAAGTGTCAGTAACTGACTCACAACGTCATACTCTGTAGCTATATCACCCAGATGCCTCCTGACTACAGTACTTAGCTACCGAACAACTACACTCGCATTGCCTTTCAGAAAATTACTGGCCAAACTCCATTTTCAATTGTTCGATGCGGTGAGGTTATGTATGAAGTTATCTTCATCCTCACTATCACTTTCACGAGGGGAGTCACGGTTCTTAGACGCACTATCACTGCTAAAACTACTATCAAATAATTCTGAGATATCTTCATCACCACTATCAAACGGAAATTGCAGAATTCTTTCCTCTTCCTCCTCACGATGTTTACATCTTGCTCTGTGGTAGCATTCATTTCATGAACAAGGTGACCAAAAGCAAAATAAACATTGACAAATGGCATATAAACCCGCTAGAACTATCTAGGAACATAATTCTAAAGTACAACATCACAATTGAAAGAAATCGGTAGTTAGGCGTATTTCCGACTTGAGTACACGGGGACGTTTGTACCCATCATTGCATGTTGATGAATGTGGAACTCTTTGACGGCTGTACCCCTCATTGTAGCAGAATGGGTTAATCAGTTCTTGCCCTAATTCTTTAAAGCATTCTCTGGCAACTGTGTTAAATGGTCGGAAAACTTTGCCACACATGAAAATACGCACTAGTTATGGTTTGCTTTGTAATGCCGGGCAATGCTGGACGAGGAGAACCAAACCCTATGGCGCAACAGCCCCGAAGGACCTTGGCCTACCAAGCAACCGATGCTCAGCCCAAAGGCCTGCAGATTATAAGGTGTCATGTGGTCAGTACGATGAGTCATCTCGCCCATTATTCTTGGCTTTCTTGACCGGGGCTGCCATATCACCGTCAAATAGCTCCTCGATTGTAATCACGTAGGCTGAGTGGACCTCGAACCAGCCCTCAGATGGAGGTAAAAATTCCTGACCTGGCCAGGAATCGAACCCGGGGCCTCCGGGTAAGAGGCAGGCACACTACCCCTACACTGCAGGGGCTAGCTTGGCAAGAAGAGCCATCATTAAATTTGCAAGCATGTTTTTTAAATGAGATTTAGTGGATTTATATGTTAACAGTACATTGCATGTTTCACAGGAAACATAACCTGTTTGCTGACTATCTGCAGTGACCACAAGCAGGAACTTCTTCTAAACATCAGAACTGAGCCCATCTCTCTTGATTAGTTTATTCGTTGCTTTGAATTTTAGCCGTAACACTGTCCGTTGATTCATGTAGCATGGCGAACTTCATCTCAAAACTAACGGTTAACTCAACCATTCCATCACCCTTTCTGTACCTCTGGAGTTCCCGGGCTTTGCTCTTTGTAAACGAGGGCTTCCTCATAGCTGGATAAACCACATTGCTTGCAACGTCAGTAAAGCGAGCAAGGTCATCCTCCCTTGTCAGCAAGCTTTGCATCGAACATGCCCTGTTGAACGAATTGTAGCAAATTGGGCATTTTAGCGTACACGCTCCACCATGCATGATAGTGGTTGCATATGCAGCACGGGACGTGTTGCTCCATCTTGGTTACCCGTCTCAAGTTCGAACAATGCACGCCATTAATTCCTAGCCCTTTCCTATCTCATTGTCGCCATAAGGCATATCTGTGTTCATGCAACATAAAACAAAATTTTAAAAAAGGGAGGGAGAGAAACCACCTCTACTGTATGAAATTCACCCCTTTTGTTTATTGTGCTTCCACTCTGTCACTAATGTTTTGTTATGGTTCAGAAACAAAATGAATGCATTCAATCTTGTCATAAAAGAAATTGGCTTCAAATTACTGGCGATTCATCAGATATCAAATTTTGCTGTAAAAGTTCTTTTGTGGATATTGTAATTTGCGTAAAATCCTAATATCACTATTAAAAACCATTCTAATGGTGAGAAAGTCAGCAAGCACAACTTTATAGAAGGATAAAAATCTCAATTTTCACTAAAGTTACAGTTATCAGCTCTAGGAAAAAAAAAAAAAAAACCTCTTGGTTATTGTTTCCTCTTTCCATTTCTATAAGATGTTAATGAATGAAGTCAGGGAAGTTAAGGGATTTTCTTGCATACACATCTATAGAATTCAGTTAATCATTCCAATCAATTATTTTTTGACATAGAAATTAAGTAAAACTAAGTTTAACTTAATTGAAACTATTTAATTTAATGATCAAAAGAAATTATAAAGATGGTTCCACACCAATTCAATTAATATTTTGTAAACATAAATTGAATTTAGTATATAAAAGAAATTAAATAAAATGATTCCAAGCTACAAGTACAAATTTAAAAGAAATTTTTAAGGCAGTCAATGGCATTTATGTTGACATTAGGGCTACAGCGGAATTTGATGGTTCCAGGTACTTACAGTGGTTAAACAAGGCTGTAATCTTCCTCCTTTGTTGTTCATAGTTGACATGAATCAGCTACTGAAAAATAGGAAGTGGCAGGGAGGGATTCAGTTAGGTGGAAATATAGTAAACAGCTTGGCTGTGCTGATGATTTGGTCTTAATGGCCCACTGTGCTGAAAGCTTCTAAGTGTAAGGCTCATCTGTAAAGATAATAGGCAACTAGATATCTTTGGAGTGTAGAGACTGGGAAAGGGTAGCGCTGATGCTGATTCCGAATTTTGTAAGATAATCAGCTATGAGGGAAACGATATGGAAAGGAACGTGATTGTAGCGGGGTGAACTCAATTTACCAAATGTCAACTGGGAAAGTAATGCAAATGACAGGAATCATGACCAATGAATGGCAAATAAGTTAATATGGGAAGGACAGCTGATTCAGAAAATGATGGAACTAGAGGGAAGAATATTCTGGATGTGGTGCTGGTAAAACCAGATGAGCTCTATAGAGAAACTGAAGTAATAGATGGTATTATGATCATGAAGCTGTTTTTGTTGCAGTTAAAAATAAATGTGATAGAAAGGAAGGTCTTAGAAGTAGGACTATGGCTGATAAAACAGGCATGAGGGAGTTTAAAAAAAAGTAACTATGATCGGTGGAAATCGGTAAACAAAAATGTAAACAGACTCTGGGATGAGTTTAAAGCAGTTGTTGAGGAATGTGAAAACAGGTTTGTACCTTTTAAAGGTGGTAATGAATGGTAAAGACTCACTATATTATAACAGAGAAATAAAGAGATTAAGAAGGAGGTGCAGGTTGGAAAGAAATAGGTAGAAATGGCTGTGGAAGTAAGGAGAAATTGAAGGAACTTACTAGGAAATCCTGAATATAGCAAAGAAGTCAGCTAAGGATAACATGATGGCAAGCATAATTGGCAGTCATACAAATTTTAGTGAAAAATGGTAGGGTATGGATAGGTACTTAAAGGCAGAAACAGGTTCCAAGAAGAACGTTCCAGAAATCATTGATGAACAAGGGGAGTGTGTATGCGAGGATCTTCAAAAGGCAGAAGTATTCAGTCAACAGTATGTAAAGATTGTTGGTTACTAGGATAATGTCCTGATAAGGGAGGTGAGTAATACTAAAGAAGTATTAAAATTTACCTATGATAGCAATGACATTTACAGTAAGATACAAAAGTTGAAAACTAGAAAAGCAGCTGGAATTGATAAGATTTCAGGAGATACCGTATACTGTATATCTTGGAACTTGAAAATCGATACAGTGAGTCATCATTTTCATTTTTCCTTGTCCAGCTTCTACCATTGATATGAAAATTAGAATTTCCAAGACTTAATGTGATGTCAGTAGAGAAGAAACCTAAGAGGATTGAATATCATGTTAGGAATACAAAACTGGTTCAGGTAGATCATTTGAAATGTTTAAGATATGTATTCTCTCAGGCTTGTAGTCATACAAGTGACTGAGTCAAGGTGCAGCAAAGCTAATACAGAGAGTTCACAATTGCGATTAACAGTGTTCTCTATGGAAGAAGCAAGCTCTTGGACAAAACTATCTTTACATCGGTCTTAGCTCACTTAGCTGAATGGGAGTGAAAGCTGGATGGAATTAGGATGTCTTATTCGTAAGTTTGAAGTAACAGGCATGAAAACTAGCAAGACTGATTGCTGGTACAACCAGGTGGGAACAATGGTAAGAGGGTCATCAGAGTGAGGAGATGAACTTGATTGACGAAGCTGTATGCATAAAACAGCTTTGGTGGTAGGGACGCATGACACAAGGGGAAGAGGATTGGTTACCTAGGAGAACAATGGACTCGGACAATGAGGGTAAGAGAAATAGAGGGAGACCGAGGCTATAGTGGTTGGACTTGGTTTTTAACGATTTGAATATAAGAGGAATGAAACTAAACAAGGGCACAGAGCTAGTTACATATAGAGGATTGTAGAGGTTTTTAGTTGATTCAGAGGTATGCGGACTGAATGTCGAAAAGCTTGACAGTCTATAAAGAAAATGAATGTGAAAAGAATTAAATTAAATGGTTCCAATACTCTTGTTTTCCTACCCACTGAACATAATGCTACTTACAATAACACACTAAAAGATCGTCAGCTATAATGTTCCATTCCACAGTTTATAATAGAGAATTTTCTAATTTTGTATGCATATAGTTTGGGATGAGAGGATATCAGTGAAGAAGGAAATGGAAAAAGTTCCAATCAGGGTTGCAGGGCTCCTGCAGCAAACTCTATTACGAAATATAATAGAACATTCATCATCATCATCATCTTATTTGTGTAGGAATGTTATTTTAAAAACGAGTCAATTTAAATTTAAAGAATTTAAAGGGAAATGTGTACTTAAGCAAAGTTGTTAAATTAATAATTTACATTGAAATATTGCTGCAATGTACTTCCAAACTGTGTAGCTGATATCAGATGAGAATGCATAACGGCTACTTCTCTCCTGAAATGTGTGACTTTTGCAGTTAGGTTAAGTAATAAAATATTGACAATAATATACACCATGAATTAGGGAAGCGACCGGGAATTTCAGAGGTCTTCGTAGTAGGTACGGGATAATAAAGAAGTAAAGAATATTCTCAAGTACAACTTTTGTGTTAGAATGTGTATTTTAAAATTTGAAGTAACAACATTATACAAAAGAAGGGAGAGGACCCGAATTAACAGCCATTTGAGAAAAGATTAACAGCGAGTAAGAAAAGGTCAACAACTTTATCAAATGGAGTAACAACCATGACAACAAGAGTTTTCAGTGAGGAATTCGAGCTACATGTACAACATTGATGGTCGGTTTCTAGTAGATCTGTTACCTATGAGTTAATTAAATGCACTTGTAACTTTAACTGCGCTGTTAACTTTATTGAGTTTCCGGAAACTTAAATCCAGATCTATAAGCCCTGGTAATGAACAGTAATAATAATATCATCATGTTTAGTATCTCTCATCCTCCAATAGATGTCTCTACGCAAATGTTTTTTAGGGTTATTTTGGTAATATCTAGTTACTTTTATTAGCAGAAGTTTTCTGTAATGAAAATTGGTTGGCAAACATGTACACAAGTCATCTCAATCAATCTGATTCAACATGTAATAACTCATATGAATAGATGTACCATCTAATAATGCATAAATTAAATATATTTTCCCTTCTTTCTTATTCACAGTACGCGAACATCATCTTAAATTTCACCTTGATCGTTGTTGTCACTAAAATTAGGCCTATACAAATACGTAAACTCTTTCAAGATTAAAATTATTGTGTCCACCTTTTCAATACAAATATATATTTTTTAGTGGTTAAATTATACATGAATGAAGAATGTGGAATGAAGAATGTAGAATTTAACCACTAAAAATATATATATTTGTATTGAAAAGGTGGACACAATAATTTTAATCTTGAAAGAGTTTACTTATTGTATCTTCAATATGGAACAAAATGAGATTAGTTACTAGTTACTATACAAATACACCGCAATTACCAAACAGATCACTTTTCACTGATTCAGAACACAAGCATAAACAAAATAATCATATAAATGAAAATGCGCAGCACACTGAAGTTCTGCACTGATGGTGCGATACCCATTCGTTCTCGCTGCAACTGTTGCAGATTCTTTTAGTAGACTGCAAACAAACCGAAAACTCCTACTTAAAACATGCATATGCTGTTTTTCTCTTCAAGGATGCTGGACATATATGGCAAGATTGCTGTTTCTTCTGTTTTTCTTCCATACCTTGGCGCCGAGTTTTGCGTACAATGATAAACACTTGTTGGGTATGGAAGGAAGAGCAAAGGGTAAGAACTGTAGAGGATGTTCAAAAATCAGACTAGATTATACTTCACTCCTGGTCCATTACTTCCTGTTGCTCATTCACTTATTCCACACATTCTCCATACACTGGTTTCATATGTTCCTGGCAAACTAGTTTTTTGCATATTACACAACATGTTCAGGTTTTTCTGTCCTTTTTACTTCCATGGTCTTCGCATGTTCGTACTTGACACTTTCTGAGGATTGTACTTTTCCTTTCCTCAGATTTTCCAGAAAGCCGCTGAACACCACTTTGGAGATTTGTTGTGAAGTCAGAATTTTACTTCTCGATGCCAAATGTTCCTTTGTGAGATTCAAGGATAGCATTTTCAAGCAATTTCAGCGGAATGTAGGTTCAGAGTTGAGTTGAGATTGTTTGCTTTATAGATGACTTGAACATTTAAATAGGATAGAATTGTCAATTACTAATTCCTATAGAGAAGATGAATATATTAGGAACATGCCTGATTACTTTCTTCGACACTATAAATTTCTCAGTCATCACTAGCTGCGAAGTTGCTGTCTTCCTTGGGAGCAACAGGTTTACAATTTTGTTCTGTATCATAGAAGTGATACATCTTCAGTTCCTGAAATTCACTAAAATTTTGCATGAACTTGCCAAAAATACACACACATCCTATAAAGTACACTTCTCTAATAATAATTATTGCACTGTTCATCCGTAAAAACAAAGTCATTAACAATAAACAAGAACGGCATTCTGAAACATATGAGCATGCGCACTGGTGAAATTACCCAGTCGATTTTTCTCTCGCACTATAAGCGGAAATAACTAAGCCGCGTAGCTCCTTCAAGGTCACGACATTTGGGAGGGTTCATTTGAAATGTACTGAGAAAGGAGACCTTAAGAGCACATTAGGAACAACTGAAATACGCATTCCAATTTTGCCTGGGTAATTTTTACCCATACACGTGTCCTTACATGTTAATGCTTACTGAAAAGAAATAGAAGTGGGAAATTTTATGGCTAGCCTCTAAATTTGATGTAATACATGGCATAAGTGTAGCCAGCTGCACAGTGATGTGACATAATGGATCACGGCATGTTTTATCAGTCCAGTCGGCAAATGTCAGTTGTGTAGTGTACCTTGATAAGAACTTCATATTAAAAGACTAACATCACGTTGTCTGCATATGATTAATAACAATCTTCTGTTCAGTTATTTTGAGCTTATTATAGTCCTATTGAAACAACGTGCGTGTTCTGGCAGCTCGCAGCACGTGGCGCCGAGCAAAAGAGTGGGAGCGTTGCGTTGCCACATGATCCGGCTGGAAAGCCTCTCGCTCTATGCTAGGCGCTGCAGAAAATAATATGCATCATGAGAGTGTTACAATAACATTAAATATTGTTGCTATTATACCAAGGTGGCTCAGTAGTAATATTATCAGCTCAAATATCGTAAGACATACTCCTCATTCCCCTTCCTGTTAGACCTTTATCAGTCTATCCCTGGAAGATTTATTTCATTTTTGGTAGATTTCAGTAGCAGAAGGGCACTTTGACTGGCCTGCCCTCAACATTCTGGTTTCAAATCCTGGTGAGGATGGGAAAAATATCTAAGAGATTTTTGTGTATATAAAGAGGAGAAATCGGTCGGACCCTGTCATAGGCGTCGGCACAGTTTAAAATGCCAGCTATAATTGAAATTACTGTTGTGAGAGGTAAAAGTCCAACTTTCAATGTTGCTTCGAGTGCCTTTAAACTTGCATCCTTTGAGAAGGAAGCACAGAAGAAAAATATGTATAATTATTATTTCACACAACAAAAAATAATAAACATTATCAAAATTTCGAATGGTGCTAGAAACACTGTTATGTGATGGTCCCTCCTCCCGCCCCTGTCCCGCTATTAAAATTACTGTAGCTTGAGATCTTTAACGCTGCTGCTGTTCTTCCTCTAACTTTGTTAACATCTATCAGTTGGCCTCCATTTTCTCATTCAGCCTCAAAATATTCTCGTAAGGCACATACCATACTGTGGGCTTGACCAAGAATAACTAAGCCACACTTCTTCATTACGCTTGCCTTATTTCGAAGTGAATGAATTCTTGGTCCCCCTCGTCGTTTAGTGAAGTGAATGAATTCTTGGTCGCCCTCGTCGTTTAGCGATGCTCTGAACGGGTTGCAACATTTTATAGTTTAGTAAATGACAAGGTGTTAAAATGACACTATACTACACAATACTAAAATTTACACTACACTAACATGCCAGCCTTGATAATGATACACTTATTTACACAAACACAATAGTACTATAAATATTTAGCTGGTTTCAAAAACACACTATACAGATGATCATATCACTCAAAGCAGACACTGTTATATAGCCCAGCCACATGTGCTACAGTATAGTAAATTGGTAACGTGGAACTCAGACTGACCGTTTCACGGAGGTTTAACACAGAGGGGTAGGAAAAGGGAGAACACGTGTCGAGCTGCGATTGGCTTAAACGGGAGGTGTGTACTGGTTGCCATAGTAAGTGCCACCACTTACTACCACGCTGGGAGCTGTCAGAACACGCATGTTGTTTTAATAGCACTATAGGGTGATATGCTTTACTCCACTGATGATCAAACCTGTTCGAGTTCCCTACAATTTCAGTCCTAATATAATCCTTTTTTTCCCGTCTGCAGCTTCCTTACTACCAGCGATGTTTCCATCAAGACCTTGCATACCACTTAACTACCTTAATGACCCCTCTGGTCTTGCTATAAGAAGACAGTGGTGAAATACTTGAGCTCTTTTGATGTATTCGTGTGTGTTGCTGTTCCTGTGTTATGTTGCACTTTCAGTAAGTAGCTGTAAAATTTGGCAACTATTCTTTTGCTGATAATTAGGGGCCAAATTTCTGTATATTTGCATGTTTAATTCCTTAGTTGCAGTTCATATGCTACCATCATAAAAATGTGTTTTAGGTTATTTGTAACCAAAAGACAAGATTTGGTAGTGCATATTTAAGTGGTTGATGCATTTTTCTGCTGTTAAAACAAATGAAAGCATATTTTATTGAATTTTTAGCACTCTGGTGCTTAAAACAAGATTAAGAAGGAAGGCTAAAGAATGCATACAAGAATATATACATTTGGATCAATATTTTAATAAAGACCGTAATTTAAACAACATTTCAGATACTAAGAATCCCACATATGAAACTTACCCAAGTTATTACATTTAATAAATTCAAAGGGTTGCACTTTTCACAACATTCTTAAACTTCCCCCCCTCTAATTCCCCCACAGTTACTAGCAGCACAAATTCCTCTCAGTTATCCCCTACCAACGCACCCCTACAGACTAACCAATTACGTAATGCTCCGCCTGTTCCTTCTACCCTTACTCTCCCCTCATGTCAACGTCACACAACACCACTCGGAGTACAAGAGCAGTAGCAGTCAATAGGGCGGGTGACACGGGTGATACTATCTTGCTAAGCGAGACAAGAGGAGGTAAGCAAAAAGTTCCATAACGGTGTTCTTCCCGCGTCTATTATCATAGGTCCTTTCTAAGTCACATTTTCAGCTGCCTCTGTGGATCACCGGTAGAGTGTCGGCCTCCGGATCCCAAGATAGCGGGTTCAAACCCGGCAGAGGTAGTCGGATTTTTGAAGGGCGGAAAAAAGTCCATTCGACACTCCATGTCGTACGATGTCAGCATGTAAAAGATCTCTGGTGACACATTTGGTGTTTACCCGACAAAATTCATTAAATCTCAGCCATAGACGCCCAAGAGAGTTTCGGTTTACTCGATCTGCCATCTAGTGGGGGCCTAGAGTAAAACAGAACGTCGAAATTGATGAGCAGACAGCCAGATGGCGTCAAATTGAAATGCCTGCACACGGTAGCTGAGGCCATACGATTATTATTATTATTATTATTATTATTATTATTATTATTAGTCACATTTTAGTTTGTTACAGACATACTCAGTGCTTATTTCCTACGAAGAAATTTTCATTCTTCCACCTTTAAGAAAGTTTTCTGTGAGTCTCCTATTTGACCACCATTAGCATTGTGACAAGACTAATTTCATCTGCATCTTGGAATTTGATCTCATTCTACCTACTTAACAAGAGTAACAAAACTCCTTAAACAACAAAAATCAACATAATTTAGAACATCATACTTCAAACTAACATTACACTAGCATACTAATACTTCTCATTACGAGCTTAAGGATCAAGATTTCCAGACTGTTATTGTTTACATGCATAAATTATGTCACAGGACAACTAAATATACTATTAATATTGAGGCCTATTTGAATATGAATCCAGTGTATGAATGTATACAGCTCAATTTGTTTTCAAATATGCAAGGTATTAATTTTTTTTGCTACAAATAGTTATTCCTAGAAAACAAATTGTACCACGAGTTAAGATATTTTAAAGGGGTTTATCCAAACCCACCCTTCTCATATTATTGATTAGTTGTTGTCAGACAACTAATATTTTAGATAACACCTGATTAATTTCCATCTAAATTCTGCATTTTCCTATGATTATACGTAAATGCCCTTATGTGTTTTTCTGTGTATCCAAGTGTTTAGTTTTTCTTATTTAAGAACATTGTCTTAAAAAGACAGAACAGTACCTAACTATAAGAAAAAAGTAAGAAAAAACTAATAAGTGTCAAAAAACATTCAGTGAATAATTTTAAGACTGTTTCAGGAGCATCACTGAAGTTTAATAATTTGCTTTGACTGTTAGTATAGTTTTCACTAAAATGTATTTGTTAACACATAGTATTCTTACAATCAAGTGTTAAGATAAATTATTATGAGAATATCGGGATCACAACGATCTGTGATTTTGGGAAAAAGGATTTGGCAGTGGTTGTCCACAATAAGGGCAAAACATGTCCCAATTGTTTGTAAAGTATAAATCTTCAGCATTCTTATGACTGTAATGTATTGAAAAGTTTGACCATATAATAACTTGATTTGTTTTAACTTAATATATAAACATTCAATACGGACCAATTAATTTCATGTAAATAGAAAAATCTGTACCGAATGACTGGAGTAAAGGACTAATAATACTCTTATTTAAGAAGGGGAACGAGAAGGTGTGTGATGATTGTCAAGGAATCACACTCTTATATCAGGTAGCAAAAATATATGAAAGGATACCTACTTCAGTATGAGGCAGTTAATGGAAAAGCATAGGGAATACGGAAGAGATATGGTGTAGACATTCCTCGTTTTAGAAAAGGCTTGTGATGGAAAAGATTTGGAAAACAAATGATACCTACAAGCAATGTACAATACACTGATTGTTCCATCTCTGCCCAGACACATGTGGGGGTAACAGAGTGGTTTTGAAATGAAACTGGACTACAACAAGGAAGTACGCTGTTATGGATGAAATTATGAAGGAGACAAAGGTAAAATATGGGGTGAGAGAGCTGAAGGTAATGCTGTTTGCAGATGATAGTGTCGTGTGGGGAGCAAACAGAGGATGTTCAAGTGCAACTGTACATACTGAGTGAGATTATTGAAAATTATGGAATGAAAATCATTGTGGAAAAGAGTAAGACAATTGTAAGGAATAAAGGAGAAAGAAGGAATTTTTTTTTTTAAAGGGACAGAAACCTTGAAATTTTGAGGAGTTTCAAGTACTTGGGAAGTAAACTGATGCAGGATGCAGGGCTGGACATGGAGGTCATAAAAAGATTCAACAGGGAAATGTATTTTGTCAGAGTGTAAGAAATCTGGTGTCAAGGAAGGAAGTACCAATGAAGTGCAAAGAGGTGATGTACAAGATGTTCTACTGGTCTACACTGATATATGCAGCAGAGACCTGGACACTGACAAAAGGACAGGAGAACTAAAATCCAGGCCAGATGAAATTTTTAAGAAGTATGGAAGGACTGACCAAGATACAAGGACGTCAGGAAGGAAATAGGAGTGCAAATGCTTTTTGACAGACTGGAGAGGGATAAACTTAGATGGTTTGGACATGTTAAGAAGATGGAAGAGGTAAAGATGCTAAAGCAGATGATTGAGACCCAGATAGGAGGAGGGAGGGCAAGAGGGAGACCCAGACTAAGGTTGTTCAAAACAATCAAGAATAGTATAAATAGAAAAAACCTGAATTGGAACACAGTTGAGGAGGAACAATGTTGATTAAATAGAGGAAGATGAAAATATGCCATTAACATCCCAACCTGGCGGGAGCTGAATGAAGGAAATGGATAATGATACAAGTTTTTAAGGGCATATGTGCCTGCATTATTCTTTTATCATGAATCTGGCTCCTACTAATAACACTTCTGATGCCGTATATTAATTCATTTGGTTAATTACTACTTTTTTTTTTTTTTTTTCTTGTTTGATACCGAATGGTGAAGTAGAGTTTTAATGTCTGAGCCAGGCTGAATGGTTCAGACTGTGGAAACTCTGACCTGTGGCACGTTCAATTCCAGTCATCCGATTGTATTAGCTGCTCAAATGTGCTGGTCTTAAGTTGGTGGATTTACTGGCATGTTAAAGGACACCTGCAGGTCAAAATTGTCACCTTGGCTTCTCTGAAGATCATTAAAAAAATGATTAGTTGGTGGGACATAAAATCAACATTAGTTTATTATTATTATTATTATTATTATTATTATTATTATTATTATTATTATTATTATTATTATTATTATTATTATTATGGTACATATTTGCATTTTATAGAGAACAAAACAATAAAATTTGAACAAAGTTGATCACAATCTAAAATCTAAGTTCAAAATTTAGTTTACTGATGCAAATGTCAGAGGTAAAATCCTTGATGTCTCCTCCATATGCTCTTATGGGACAGTTCTGAACGGAAATAGTCTGTTGGCAGTGCAAGTGAAATTTGCTCAGTGTAGCTGTATCTTGTGCTTTGTGAATAAATAAATAAATAAATAAGATGTGCTTCGCTATTTGTCTATTGGCTCCACAGTCACATTTCGGAGAAGGTAACTTGCTCCACGTAAACAGAGGGTCCACACAAACTCCAGAGTTGGTCCTGATCCAGTTTAGTTTTGACCATATCCTGGGAGGTAGGCCAAATCCAGGAACTTTGTAGGTGACTGATGGCATGTTGTGAAACTCCTGAGGAGTGAAAGTCTTCCAATCTTGTGACCACTGTCGCACCATGTCGAAGTTCTGTCTGATTAGTCTTGCAGCTGTCTTCACAGGGGGCTGTGTTGAACGAAGTCTGATTAGACAAGCATCAGTTATGTCGGCATGAATAGGAAGATGCTGATTTTGGGGTATCTTGTGGTAATCTTTGATGAGAACATTACACTTACGGAGATCAGATGTAGCTCAGAATTGGAAGCCATTGTGTAGGGATGCACTTAATGGTACAAGAGAGCAGACACATTGTTTTATTGATTTTAGCATCAGTCTTCCTGATGTGTGGGCCATTTAACCTCACAGGGTGCAATATTCAGCTGCAGATAAAAAAAGACCAATAGCTGAAGAATGCAAAAGTTGAAGCGTTACGTTACAACCTCGTGTTGCATCACATAGTTTCTGGACGATGTTACGTGACGTCTGCTTTGCAGCAGTCTTCAGCAAATGTTGTTTGAAGGATAACGTTCTATCCTAAGTCATTGCTGCTGCTGCTACTGCTGCTATTAAATAATAATAATAATAATAATAATAATAATAATAATAATAATAATAATAATAATAATAATAATAATAACAACTTAAAATTTAATTCATTAGTGTTTCCAGTGGAGGCATCACATATTGGATATCATGTACAAGAATAGTACATGCTTATTTTATGTTTCAAGTAATGGCAAGGAAACAGTGACAAATGAAATGAAAACAAAATCTGAATGCCTCACTGCCATTTTTGGAAGGAATAAAATGACAAGGAGAGATACATTTGGATGGAAAATGTAGTAAGCAGCTTGGCCTTTGCTGACTGCTTGGCCTTAATGGAAGACTGTGCTAAAAACCTGCAATCTAATGACTTGGAGCTTGAAAAGTGGTGAGAGTATTATGATTGAGCATGCCCAGACTAGAGATGGTAAGTAGGGAAGAAACTGAAGAGGATTGAATGTCAGGTCAGGAATATAAAACTAGAACAGGTGGATCATTTCAGGTATTTAGAATGTGTGTTTTCCCTGGGATGGTAATATAGCTAGTGTAAATTGAATCAGTGCAGCAAAGCTAATGCATTGATTTTTACAGTTATGATCAGTTATGATCAGGAAGAATCTTCTCCTAGATGAAACCACAGCAGGTGCCAAAATATACAGTACTGAAATGAAACTATAAACAATAATACTTTTTATAATCTGTTAGTTTATTTTTCCTGAAAGTAATGCGCAGACTGTTAGCATGTTCATTTACCATGGTATGTGTAAAATGAGAGTTCAAAATGTGCATGGTTCATTGTTCATATTGTTCACGCAAATTTGTTACATATCCCGGAACAGAAGTTGCTGCAGACTCCGGGATGGTTTGTTCGCGTAATACAGCCAAAGGTCTTGGCAGATCTTCACAGTTGAAGACTCTTTCCTTTAACAGTCCTCACTTGTAGGCATCAGGTGGTGTAAAGATTGGGGGAGTGGGACCAGTTTGGGGGAGTCGGAAGTACGAGAATTGACTCGTCCTGGAAATTTTTCGCACAGAATGGCTGGAGATTCTTGAGCTGTAGGACTGGTTGGCCCATCCTGTTAATACTCTCTATTCATGTGTAAAGGCCTTTTGCATGACATAACCTTCTCAAATCCTGAAGAAATAGTTTAGACATCATGTTCCTGTAGCATTCTTGAATCGCTGTAAAAGTATTTCCTTCCTCATCATTTAAATAGGAGCCTATTATACAATCCGCTGAGACAGCACCCTTTATTGTCACATTTGTACTATGGAGCGGTTTCTGGATAACATCTGGCTCTTCATAGAACCCAGTTAACCTTCAGCCGATCCCTACTTTAGGTGTTGGGATTTGTCTTTCTTTTTACTATTGGTGGGTTAACCTGAGTAGTCTTAAAACGGAAGAGTTGCTTCGTGTTTGATGTAGCCATTCAGATGAATGTGACTTTTGTTAGAAAACCATATACTGTATTCATCATTAAATCTGATTCCTTGTATATTCCACAATACACCAATCTGGCTTACATATCTGGCTCTGTCAAGCATTGTCCAACCTGTTTCCAATACAGAAATCTACCATGTCCTTAAATAGCAAGTGAACTAATTTGTTACTGACACTTACTTTCAAGGCCTTTTTTCATAGACTTCATTGGACACCTGCTGAAGACATTTGCTTGATTTTCATTTGTGGAAACAGATAGGGGTTAACCAATGTTACCGTTCCATTGACAGAGTACACTACCAGTATCATGAAATTTTGTAACAATAGAAAGCATAACTGTGTTACTTGGTGCCATCATATTAAAACTCTCTCAGGATTCTTCTGCTACCTTTTTCAAACTTGGTCCCCCTTCATAACTACTTCCATAGAAGTGGAAATAATACTCGACTATAAATGCTTTTTCTTCCACCAAAAGACATGTTTCCAACAACTGCACATTACAACTCCCTTTTCACTACTGGGAACACTTGTGGCTAGAGCTGCGTTCTGTCTGGGAACACACGTGTGTTTGAAATCAAGTTTGTTACTGTATATTTTAGGCACATACTGTATCTTTACATCTATTTTCAGACTGACTTTGTTGAATGGGAGTAAAAACTGGGTGAATTCTGGTTATTTTTTTGTAAGTTGAAATTAATGGACATAAGAGTACTTAGCAAGAATGATTGCTGGTACAAACAGGTAGGTAAGAGATAAGAAAAGTGAAAAGTGGTTAGAGTATTATGAATTAACATGCCCAGGCTAGAGATGGTCAGTAGGGAAGAAACCGAACATGATTGAATGTCAGGTCAGGAATATAGAACTAGAACAGATGGATCTTTTGAGGTATTTAGGATGTGTGTTTTCCCTGTATGTGTAAACTGGCTTTGGTGATCGGGTCATGTGAAGGAGTGGTTGTCTAACAGAATAATGAACTTGATTGTGGAAGATAAGAGAAGTATAGGGAGACCAAGATGATGAAGTTTTTAATAATAAGAAGTGTAGAACTAAATGAGGTGATGGCTAGTTGAAAATAGAGAATTGTGGAGGTACTTATTTGAGAGAGGCTTGTAGACTGAACACTGGAAGGTATAACAATTGATAATGAAGATGTATATATTTTTTATTACTTGAATTTCAGTGTAACTGAAAACTGAATCAATTTTATAATGCTTTGAACAACAAAGCTGAGAGAAATGTTGAATCCTAAGGATTATGTTGACTGGAAGGATGAAAGCAGTTTAAGAATAAATATAATTTTTTTTTTTTCATGTTTTGGCAATTAAAGAAATTGATTTGTGTTATAGTGGTACCCCTCATTGGAAATGTTCTTTGCTTTTTGATCAGGGTTCCTGTGTGGCTAGCAATGATACAATGGAGATCAGTTTATCACCATTGATAAGCACAACTAACAACTACAAAGTAACAGCAAATGGGTCGGATTTCTTCATCAATGTGTGCCGACCATTAGTCCCTCAAGAAGGACTGAACTGTTCTAGAGGATCTAGTGCTTGTAGAGCTGTAGCTGAACCAAATGGCCTTTGGACTCATGAAGAGGTAATTATTTTTCCAAAAAGTTTTCTTTTATTTACAATGTTTACACCCACATTAGCGCACTAAATCAAACCTTATACAACAAAGTCTTCAAAGAATAAGTTCAGTTTTTGACACTTGACAAGTTTTTCCTTTCCCAAAACTTCTTCATTCTGGATGATCTTGTGGCCCGTTCTTCTGCAGATATAACATAGTGCTTACGCTGCGATATTTTTAGTGATAGTCTTGTGTACTTATTTAGAATCTGTTTCTCTTCTCTATTTTCAATCTGATCTTTAGTAATTTTCAATTAATCTAAATCCATTTGTATTTCTTTAAACCATGTGTTTTTGGTTTACTATTCCAAAAGAAATCAAAAAGTTGTTTCAGGAGTCGAGTATTTGGTAAGCGGTATATGTGTCCAAAGAATGCAATCCTCCATTTTCACATCGTGTCAATGATTGATTCACTTTCCTAGTAAAGTACTGAATTTGGCAAAAGTTCCCACTGGCTATCAATATGGTGTTTTTAAATTAATAATTGAAGAATTCTTCTATCAACTTTCTGCAGTTTGCCTGTTGTAGATTGGGTATTCAGTTTAAATAATGTTTCACTTGCATATGTTGCTTCTGACTTAACGGAGTAATAATGTCGAAATTTAGCATTAATCGAAAGACTGTTTCTTGTAACTCGGCCAAGAAATTTGTTATGCTCGTCTCATTTTTTGAGTTCTACTATCTATGGATGTTTTTCATTAGCATTCCAAGTTATAATCTCACCAAGATATTTAAATTCGTCTACAACCTTTATTTTCTGAGTATTATTTAACATATGTGAAGTGCCAACTTGAAAAGATGGCATCATTTCTGTTTTCTCAAAAGAAATGTTCAACCCAAAGCAATGGGAGTATGGGATTGATACGGTGATGACATTCATTGACATTGAAAAGACATATGACAGTGTCTCCAGGACTAAAGTTTGGGACAATCTGGTGCAAAAAGGAATTGGACAGAGATTAATAAAAATGATCATGGCAATGTACAAGGAATGTTGTAGTTATGTGCAAACACAAGTTGGCAGGACAAGTTGGTTCAAAATCACTAGTGGGCTGAGACAGGGAAGTGTTCTATCACCAATCCTCTTTACAATAGTAATGGATGACATCATGAGAGAAATGAGCATCATCTTATTTGCAAATGATAATGTAATTTGGGGAGAAGATGCCATGAAGGTTCAAGAACAGTTGGATGTGGTGAATGGGAAGATCAAAGAATGTGGATTGAAAATAAGTGCAGAAAAGAGTAAAACTCTTGTTATGACTAGAGGGGAGAAAGAAGGGAAAGGTCAGATTAGACTTGCAGACAAGCCCCTGGAAGTAGTGGAGACGTTCAAATACCTGGGGAGTGAATTAATGGAGAATGTTAGACTGGATGCTGAGATTAGTATAGGTCTCGCAAGAAGAGCTTGCCAAAGAAAGCTGCCTAGAACTTCAGCAGTGTTCGACTGGGCTCGGTAGTAGCACTGCACGCCCCCCCTCACTTCGTTAAATCGCCTTACTGCCAGCAGTTCTTAACGAACCGTCTGCGCTGGCGGTCTGGCCAGCTGAACTGTGACCAGCGTTCAAGTGAAATCTCAGCGCGTGTTTGTAATGCCTTATTGTAGTTATAATCAGAGCCAGTACACATTAACCTGTAGCATAATGATATTGTTGGACATGCAGAATCAGAAACATTGAATGAAATAATAATAATAATAATAATAATAATAATAATAATAATAATAATAATAATAACAACAAAGAGATTAAGAATCATGTAATCGTAAAATAGGAGTTAACTTACCCAATGGCTTGTTCTAGTCCGCATCTTCTGAAAGCGGTTGAAAGCTGCTCATATTGCCTTCACTGTCATCCGCGCTATCACTAACACTCTGTCCGTCACTGTCACTGTCGTCCCCCAGATTAATGATTATGCTGTCTGATACTTCATCCATTATGTGATCGCTCACAATGTACTTATTCTCAGTGTCGATTACGTACCTACATTGACTTGACCATTCTTCTGCCCCAATTGATGCAATTCCTTCCCTCAGCAATATTCTTGCATTATCAAATCTGAAAGTAACATTCTTTTGTGCTACATAATCTTTAACTTGAGCCCAAATCATTTTGATTGGGTTAAAGTCTGGATGGTATGGCGGTAGACGCAAAATCGTATGCCCTTATGTAGCAAGTAGTCTTTCGATTTGATATGTCTTATAGCGTGATTTATGGGATTTAATCAAAGCATACAGTTGGGATTTTATCATCTCTGTAGAAAACGGAATACCCTTATCAGTCAACCAATCCTGCATAACTGTTTTTCAGGTTGATGTGGGTGCACGCTCACATTGGACATTATGGTACGAGGCATTATCAATGACGACTACAGAGTTGGGTGGCAAATTAGGAATTAATTTCTGTCAGATATTTCTCATAGTTTCTATAGTTCATCTCATCATGATAATCCCCTGTTGTTTGGTTGGATTTAAAAACCAACAGAGCATTTGGAACGAAACCTGCATCTGAACCAGCCCTTTCGAGATAGGTGGCTTCAGTCCATGAAGAGTACTGTCACTCCAAGCACTTGACTTGGTGTGCGAACTATGAAAATATGTCTCATCAGTGTAAACAAAAGGCCTATCCTCTTATTGGTACCGCTTTATGCTTTGTATGTACTGCACACGTAGGAGCCTTATATCAGGCTTCTCCATAAGTATTCTACGCATGTCTTCTGTCTTCCTCCATCGAAAACCTAGGCCTTGAACTATCTTGCTTAGTGTTCTTATGCAACCTTTAAACTGTATATCCTCAACCAGTTTCTTACGGATCTTTTGAAGCGTTGGTCTCTTGCCTTCAATATTGTGAAAATTGTGAATCGCACACCTGACCGCGCATTTCTCAAAATTGTCTAATTCACACTTCTTGACAGACTTCGGTCTTCTCTTTCCAGGCGTTGAAAATTAATTCACTTCACCCCTTTCGATCTTCTTTGTGTCTCATTACATTCCGCACAAACATTTCCAACACACCCGTTGCTTCGGCCACTTTCTTTTGAATAGCACATAAGTTTCCAATGGGGTGTGTTTCGTTTTTCATGAATATACACATTATAAATAACTTCCCTAGTTTGACTGTGTAAAGTTTTAGCACTCCCTAATTTAGAACAAAATGGGGGCATCGCTACGTACACTGAATATGATACTACAACAAATTCACTTTTAGCTACGAAATATAAATAAAATATTAATAATACATGCACTCGCTTCTTGCTTCTCTTCAATACACGCTTGATAAAAAGCTGTACACTGTGCCTCCCAGTGAGCGGTTGAAGTAACAGTGAGCCCGGTAATCAGCATTCGGGTGACGCACAGGAGCCCTGCAACGAGCTTAAACTTCGCCAACAGATATTGATCTCTGTGCACATTTGAGTTTTGGCAAGCTCTTCTTGTGGGACCTGTAAGAGGATTCAACCTGGAAACTGTTTCTGTCATAGTGTAAGAAACATGTTATGGGACAAAGATGTGCCAATGGAAGCAAAGGAAACTATGTACAAGATGTATTATGTACCCATAAGAACTTACGGAGCAGAAACTTGGACAACGACAAAGAAGGATGAGAGTCGAATACAGGCAGCCGAAATGAAGTTCTTGAGGAGTAGAAGAGACAAAATAAGGAATGAGAAAATCTGGGAAGAAATTGGAGTGGAAAAAATTAATGATAGAATAGAGAAGAGCCGACTAAGATGGTTTGGGCACATAAAGCAAATGAGTGATTGCCAAAAAAGATGATGGAAATGCAAATGCAAAGAAGGAGAGGCCGCGGGCAACCACGATTGAGATGGAAGGACACTATCTAATGCAGTACTAAAGAAAGAAACCTAGACTGGGACACAGTGTTGGAGGAGTGGTGGAAAGACCGAAGAGAGTGGAGAGGAACCATATTTGCCCCTACCCGGCTACAGATGAATAAAGGGAAATGATGATGATGATGTCTGGTTTCAATGAAGTTGTCCCAAACCTGGAGAACAGACACTCTTTTTTTTTTTTTTTTTTTTTTTCTTTCTTTCTTTCTTTGCAGTCACCCGTAAACTGGAAAACGAGACACTGCAGAGGTATTTCCTCATGGGAGACCAGCACCAATCTAAAGGAACTTCTCAGCCTGAAGCCATTGGCACCTTTAAGGAATCTGTTTATTTACCACTGCCCAACACTCAGATATCTATTATACACAAATGACCAGTTTGAGGTCGGGCAATGTAGTGGCAGTACACTAGGGAAGATATGTACAGTTATACTTCATTATAAGTCCATCTTTTTGTTTTCTTCACAGCTCTTGGTGTTGCAGTGAAATCCAGGTCACTATTTTAAAATGGGAATTTGAATAACTTGAGCATCTACATTGTGATATCCTGAACAGGATTTTCTGGATTTTATTATTTTATTAATACAATTTTTCCCCATGGGGAGGGTACCACAAGGACAAAGTATATCATTTACAAAATATTATGTCTTCCAAGTCATTGATGAATTTTTTAGAATGTGCCATATAGAAATAGCAAAGATCACAAGGCTCAGAAATAAATTGAAATATTGCATTATGTACAGCTCATTAAATGCTATATGAATGTTTGCAGAGTACATTGCAAAGAGCATATTTGCGTATGATGTACAAGAAATTTAGGGATTGTGCCTTGAGTACCAATCACGAGTACATGGACGGAGATTTTGCCCAGGTGATATTTGTTTTTATAATAGTTTACAGTTGTCTGGTAAATGGACTTCTTTTCGGTGTCCACCTCTTCAGACTGTCTAACGTGTTACTCGAAGCATATTGTGGGATCTAAAATCAGTCTTTGCTTGCTAGCTGGTTGAAAACTATGTCAATAAGCCTGTTACTCCCATCAGTAGCCAGGCTAGAAACCTCTCCTTGCACTGTGAAACCATGATATCTCAGAGTTCGTGATCAACTTCATTGTGCAATTGTATGAAATCATAAAAATAGGGGACCGAGCAAGTAGGTTAGGGGCGCACCGGAAGGTAGTGGGTTTGAACCCCACTGTTGGCACCCCTGAAGATTGTTTTCCATGGCTTCCCATTTTTATGTCAGGGCTGTACCTTAATTAAGGCCACAGATTCTTCCTTCCCACTCTTAAGCCTTTCCTATCCCATCGTCGCTCTAAGACCTACCTGTGTCAGTGTGACATAAAAGCAAATTTTTTTTTAAAAAAGAGGATATTTAAGAACTATGTATTGTAAGGTGAAGTTCTATAATATTATGCTTGTGTATAAATTGCTTCATTTCTTTTGTCCTTGTGTTTTTTCACCATATTATTATAAGGTTCTTTAGATTTTTGGAAAAATACTTTGATGTTTTATATTAATATTATAGGTGATCAGATTAGATAAAATTAGTATATAGTTCAGATATAAGTATCGCCATGTTAATCGTAGTTTATATAACGTAATGTCCACTGCTGACATGATAAAGGCAGCTGGAGCACAAGGCATACAATGGTTGTATAGAGTATACTCTGCCATGTGGAAAGAGAACAGGATACCAGAGGACTGGATGAAAGCTATCCTTCTCCCTCTGTATAAAAAGGGAGGCAGGAAGAAATGCAGAAATTATAGGGGTATCACTCTACTTTCTCATTCTCTTAAACTTCTAGAGAAGATAAGTGAAAGAAGAATCAGGAATATAGTTGAACCATTATTGGAGGAGGAGCAACATGGGTTCGGGAAAAACAGAAGCACTACAGACCTGCTATTTTCCATCAGAATGCTAACAGAGAAGCGCTGGGAATATGGTAAGAACTTAGTGATAGTTTTTATGGACATCAAGAAGGCCCACGACAGTATGCCTTGAAAGATAATTTGGGAATGCCTAGAAGGTATAGGTGTGCTTGACTTCCTGATCAGTAAAGTAAAAATGCTCTATCCAAAGTGCTTAAGCTGTGTCCAAGTAGGGGATGGAAGATCAGATAGGTTTGCAGCCAAAAGAGGAGTCAACAGGGAAGTGCCTTGTCACCGCTCCTATTCATCATTGTTATGGATCGGATCATAAAGTCCATCAACATTGCAAAGAGCCTAACATTCTAATATTTGCATATAATGTTCTGATCTGGGGAGAAAATGAAGCAGAAGTACAGGAGAAACTAAATCTTTAGAATGGTAAGTTTAAAGAATATGGGCTAAATATCAGTGAAACAAAATCTGTTGAAATGACTATCAACAGGAAAGGCACAGATTGACATTTTCCTGAAGGGAACTCTATTGCAGTCTGTTTCTAACTTTAAATACCTCGGAAGTATCAATTCAAAAGATAACACAGTAAATCAAGAAATACTTAATAGGACTCAGAAAGTTTCTCAACTTTATTTTCAAGTGAGAAATCTACTTTGGGATGTTAAAATACCCCAGAAAGTACAAAAACATGGTCACTTTTGCTTACTTCATTCCAATTCACATATGGACTTGAAACATGTACCCTACATAACAAGGCAAATAGTAAAATCCAGTCAACAGAATTGAAATTAATCAGAACAATGAACCATAAGACCAGGAAGGACAAGATTAGAAATGAAGCAAACAGGGGGAGGCTGGCATCAAAATACCTGTTGCCAGGTTTTTAGGAAGACGTAGGCTACAATGGTTTGGACATGTTATGAGGATGGACGGAACAAGAACAGCAAGGAATTATTTTGACGGAAGTAAAAGGTGAGAGGCCACTTGGCTTGGGAGACCAAGGAATAGATGGATAGACACAGTGAAATCAGAGGTAAACAAGAGGAATGCCAAGTGGGAGGACATTGAGAAACAGAAACTATACTTTGACAGGAAGAAGTGGAGAGCGCTTGTACACCACACTCGAGAAACTGGAGATGGAAAATGATGATGATGAGGAGGAGGAGGAGGATGATGAATGTCCACTGTAATTGGGACGCTAAGTCCTGCAGTGTGCAATAAATAAGTGTCATTGTTTGAGTCATCAGTCCATAGACTGGCTTGATGCAGCCCTTCATGCCAGCCTATCCTATGTTAACCTTTTCATTTCTACATAATTACAGTACTGCATCCTATATCCACACTAATCTGCTTGTCATATTCACACCTTGGTCTACCCCTACTATTCTTACCACCTACACTTCCCTCAAAAATCAACTGAACAAGTCCTAGGTGTCTTAAGAGTGTCCTATCATTCTACCTCTTCTTTTCATCAAATTTAGACAAATCAATCTTCTCTCACCAATTTGATTCAGTATCTCTTCATTTGTGATTCGATCTATCCATCTCATCTTCAGTATTCTTCTGCAACACCACATTTCAAAAACTTCTATTCTCTTTTTCTTTTAACTAGTTATTGTCGCATGTTTCACTACCGTTCAATGCCACGCTCCAGATTAAAGTCTTAAGAAAGCTCTTCCTTCCTTGTGCTAGTCTGCATTTTTATGTCCTTTTGCCATCATTACTTATTTTACTACCCAGGTAACAAAATTAATCTGCTTCCCATAAGACTTCATTTCCTAATCTAATCTTACTTGCATCTCCTGTCTTTGTTTGACTGCAGTCCATTACGTTTGTTTTGGACTTATTTATTTTTCCTCTTGTACTCCTTACCCAAGACTTCTGCAGCCTTATATAAAATAACAATATAATCTGGCAAATCGCAAGGTTTTGATTTCCTCTCCTTGCATTGTGATTCTCTTTCCAAATTTCTCTCTGATTCCCTTTATTGCCTGTTCTGTATAAATATTGAGAAGTAGGGGGGGACAAACTGCAGCCTTGCCTGCCTTCTTTCTGGATTGCTACTTCTTTTTCAAAGCCCTCGATTCTTATAACTGCAGACTGATTTTTATACAGATTAGAGATAATTCTCCTTTCTCGGTATCTGATCACAATCACCTTCAGAATCTGAAATAGCTTCATCCAATCAACATTATCGAATGCCTTTTCTAGATTTATGAATACAATATAATTATTAAATTAATGTAGTAATGGTCCACCTTTAAATACTATAGTATGTAATATTCTAAATTACATTAATTAATTTTATACCAGACACAATGTATCTGTGTTAACCACATCTTCATGTGCTGTCCTGACAATGTCCAACAACATTTCAGCAAGATTAACAAGCACCATGAGAGCATCTCATTTATTACTTTGATTGAGGATGAAACAACATCTAACAGTTCCCCGTCAGCTAGTGGTTATTTACAGCGGTGTCCAATGGATTACAATACCTAATTAATGTAATTTAGAATATTACATATTATAGTATTGAAAGGTGGACCATTACTATATTAATTTAATAATTATATTGTACTTACAATTCAATACGCATCAGAACCATGAAGTTTATAACCTGTAAGATTTACGAATGCCACGTATGTGAGCCTCTCCTTAATTCTTTCCTGTAAGATAAGACGTGAACTCGGGATTGCTCCACGTGTTCCTACATTTCTTCTGAAGACAAATGGATCTTCTCCAACTCAGTTTCAGCTTATCCTTCCATTCTTCTTTAAATAATACATGTTAAAATTTTGCAGGCATGATATACAAAACTTATGGTATGATAGTTTTCACACATGTCAGCACCGGCTTTCTTGGGAATAGGTACAAAAACATTCTGCCGAAAATCAGATGGCACTTTTCCTATCTCATACATCTTACACACTGAATGGAATAACCTCGCCATGCTGGTTTCTCCTGAGGCAGTCAGTAATTCAGAGGGAGTGTCACAAATTCCAGGAGCCTTGTTCCTATTTAGGTCTCTCAACTCTGTCAAATTCTGACCTCAAAATTGAGTCTCCCATTTCATCAGCATCAGCAGTCTCTTCTTGTTCCAGAACCAGATCATCTATGTCTTTACCGTGATACAAATATTGGATATGTTCCTGCCATCTTTTCTGCTTTGTCTTCTTTCCATAGAAGTGGTTTTCCATCTGAGCTCTTAATATTCATACACATACATTTCCTTTCTTCAAAGATTTCCTTGATTTTCCTGTATGCAGCATCTACCTTTCTTAGGACAATACAACCTTCAACATCCTTGCAGTTCTCCTTCAGCCATTCTTCCTTAGCTTTCCTGCACTTTCTATCCCTTCATTCTTTAATCGCCTGTATTCTTTTCTGCCCTCTTCATTTCTTGCATTCCTCAGATAGCATTTCATGACCAGTAAGTTGTAGTCAGAACCCACGTCTGCTCATGGGAAAGTTTTGCAATCCATCACCTGGTTTTTGATTCTGCCTAATCATAATGAAGTCTATTTGATACATTCCAGTGTCTCCAGGTCTCATCCACTTATACAGCCATTGTTTGTGGCATTTGAACAAAGTATTAGCAAGGACTAAATTATGATCGGTGCAAAATTCAATCAGCCGACTTCCTCTTTCATTCCTTTGTCCCAATCTGAATTCTCCTACTTTATTACCGTCTCTTCCTTGGCCTACCACTGCAATCCAGTCTCCCATCACAATTAGATTCTCTTCTCCTTTTACATATTGTATTAAATCTTCTATCTATATATAAAATAAGAGTTTTGTCTCTACATTGCTCAGAATTTAAGAAGAATGGTATTTCTGTATCGGGCAAGTCCACAGTAACAAAGAAATGCACTTTTTCATTTTCAGTCATTTCAGTCATGTCTGTCTGTCTGTCTGTCTGTCTGTCTGTCTGTCTGTCTGTCTGTCTGTCTGTCTGTCTGTCTGTCTGTCTGTCTGTCTGTCTGTCTGTCTGTCTGTCTGTCTGTCTGCATCACGAGAAATCGGCTGAAGAGAATTTTATGAAAATCGGTCTGTAAAGTCAGGGAATGAGCCACTACAATCTAGGCTATAAGTAATTTTATTCATGTTGAGTAAAATGGTAGTTTAGGGGAAGGCCTAAAATTTAATTCTTAAATACTTGTTATTAGTGGTCCTATCAATAAATACTACACAACCAGAGTTATATATAATTAAATTTCTGATTGTTTATGTCTTATACATTTTTACCATACTGTCTGTGGTAAGAGATATTCATGAATTTGTATTTTTGTTGCTAAGGATGAAAGGATACCTGAAGATTGGCAGCAAGGAAGCATTGTACCACAGTTCAAAAAAGGAAATTTAAAGAAATGTGAAAATTATAGAGGTATAACTCTATTATCTTTATCTCATGGGCTAAAAATAATGGGGAATGTCCTAGACAAAAGACTGAGGGATATAATAGAAACACAGTTAGAGGAAGAACAATATGGCTTTAGACTGAATAGATCAACAATAGACTTGATATTTACAGTGCAAATGATAATGGAAAAACATCTGGAAAGGAACAAGGAAATCATCTTCGTATTTTTGGATTTGGAAAAGCTTATCATACTGTTACGGAGTTTCCGTGGAACTGAGAGGTGAAAGATTAATTTAAAACTTCAAAAATGAAGGTTATATTTCTTTTCAGACATTAAATTTCAACAAAACAACAAGATTTCAGGTACGGAGATGGTTTGGTACAAAATAGAAAACCCCAGAAAAGGGTTCGTTACAATTTGAACTCCCTATTTACAGAAGTCTGTACGTCACTAATGCAGTGTTCAGACAGATAGTCAAGGAGACGAATCTCCCAATGTCTTTTACAGGATATTCAAAACACAATTTTTAAGAGCACTTTGCTCCAACGGTTACAAGTTATGGCCTTCCAAAGGCACCACTCAGTATTTACACAAATATCTATTACATTACAAGAAAAGAGCCTCTCTGCTCTATAATTCAATCAAGGAGACTGCGCTTACAGCCTACTCAAGGCAACCTTTCAGTTAAGAGATTAGTGTCGTTGCTCAATAATGACACTTTCAGGCCTCTCTAGGCACAACCTACATTTAATAGTTCAAACAGATATCAGTCTTTTAACACTCAACAGTTCAATCACTTAACAGAAAAGTTTTTACAGGAGTATAGAAATATTCATTCTACCGGGCCTTTTATGGAAAGCAACAGGTTCAGTTACTGGCCCCAAACTCAAAAATATAGGGAGGTGTACACTTGCGTTCCTTGAAATCAAAGATTAAATCCCTACTTGGCCTTTAGCCTGATGATGCAAACGCTATCCCACACTACTGAGGTGACTAGATGGACAAGTTAAGTTACAATTTACATTAGTGATCATAGTTACAAAATCATAGTCACCTCAAGATTGAGGGGGAATTTGAGAGGGTAACGCACTCTCTAGCCCCAGTTTTCAGTTTAAATACTTTTGACTTACTAGAACTTTTACCCGAGAAAGAAGAAAGTTTACATTTTAGGAAATTGACTGTTACATAGTTAAAGATTGGAACCTTCCCCTCGAGTCAACTTGCGGAGATAACTACCGAGATAGGAAAATGGTGGCCATTACCTTAGCTGATGTTCTGCCTGCCGATGGATGAGGCCTCCACCTCCTCTCTTAACACACACTCATTAACACGACAATCAATAAAACAAATTAACTCGAAAAGGCGACATCTTTTATACCCGAGAGGAAGATTCGAGAAGGCTCTGGACTAAAACCGGACACACCCTCTCATTTTATTGAAAAGTTACAAGAAGCATGTGGTTGAAAAATAAATAATCCCAAGAGTAAAAAGTATTGCCAACTGTGATACACCAAAAAATAAAAGATATCCAGTCAGTTTAGGAAACACACTACTCTATCACTTCAGTAGTGACATCTGTTGACCAACGTCCCAACTTCTTGCACTAGTTGTTTCAAGTTTTATGTGTTAGATAGCGTTCTTCAAGGCGCTTCATTTAAATGCACAGGGTTGAAGTGTACCTCCTGGTACAGATACAGTTAAGAGAAAACATGTATGGGAATGCCTACTGAAAAGGAATGTACCAAAATCATGAATTAGCAAGATAAAAATGTTGTATCATGGGAGTAAAAGCAGTGTACAAGTGGGGAGTGATGACTCTGAAACATTTTATACAAAAAAAGGTCTCGAGCAAGGAAGTGCACTGTTGCCATTATTATTATATTGATGGATGAAATCATAAAACATGTTAAACAAGAGTATCAGTAGTGATGAAGTGAATTGCTTTCGTATTTGCAGATGATGCAGTGATTTGGGAAAGAGAGAAAAGGAAGTACAAATGAGACAAGACATTTGGAATGAAAATCTGAAGGAGTTTGAAATGGTAATTAGTAAAAAGAAAACTGTAGTCATGCACTGTGGAAAAGGGAAAAAGAGAAGCAAAGTGAATATAGATGGAGAACGGTTAGAAAATGTAGAACAGTTGACGTATCTGGGTAGCATTATTAATGGAAATCAATCCTGAAATTAATAACAGACTAAGTAGAGGTACAACATTTTATCAAGTCAGAGAGCTTTTATGGGATGACTAAGTACTCAAGAAAATGAAATTATCATTATATAAACAGTATTTCATACCAGTTGTAACATGCAGACTAGAAACGCTGGTAACTAATAAGAGACAAGATAGCAATGGTGTATGCTGGGATTAAGACATGGGCTACCACTAGACTTAGGTTACGTCTTTTTAGTGAACGTCAAGCCTTCAGCGTTTTGAGCTGCAGTTAGCAGTCAACGGGGAAGCCTGCTGTATTGTCAAGCCTCCTAAGCTGCTTCACAAGCTACTGCTAATGCTCAACCCCTGACCAGTGGAGATGGTAGCCTAAGGTTTAGCAAATGAAAGTCCGGCTTTGTGGCTAAATAGATAGAATGCTTGTTTTTGGTCCGATGTCCCCGGTTGAGTTTAAGAATCAACCCCCCTCATACTGTTAATTCCCCTGGCTAGGGGACTGGGTGTTTGACATATTCGCCATTCATTTTATCCCCATTAGTTCAACACCAAGCCTATACAGATGCCATGCATTATTATTATTATTATTATTATTATTATTATTATTATTATTATTATTATTATTATTATTGTACCGGGCAGTACACCTCCGCGCCGCTAATTCAAACATTGCGCCAGTTGAAACTCCTCTATTGGAGGAAGCTTGAACTTTAACTTCCACATTAATGCTAAGATTTCTCAGAAGATGTCTCTACTGTAAATTTTGAAGTGTTCTGAACTATGTCAATTTCGATTCGTGTTTGTCTGCTCCATAGCAAGAACTTTGAACATTCTCTAACAGATGTCTCTACCAAAACTGATAACGCTCTCTGGTGTAAAGGAATGAACTGTCCGGAAGAAATTTAACATTCATAAGTTTTGTTTTTGCTAAATTTTGTTCTGTGGTTTGAGAGTTGGCAATATAATCCTTTCTTTCTGCCTGTTTCAAAATTAGCCAATCCCGAATTTCTTAAATTAATTTTCGACCAATCGGGGCTTTCTTCCCCAACGTACTCTGTAACTGTGTTCGGTAACCAATAAAATTTTGTGGGCGGGTTGTAATCATTCATGAAACGTCTCGAATCTTCCACGAGGGTATATAAACTGCTGATTTTCTGGTCTCATCGCCACTTCAGTAACATCTATCATTGTGTAAATTATGTAGCAGGAGGCGGGAAGCGCCTCTTTCTTCGGGCAGCGGTTCATCAATAAGGTAATGGCCTTTTAATAACTTCTTTTCTTGCTAGCTCAGCAGTTTAACTCTCGGGGCAGGTTCGATACTTTTTATCATGTAACCTATATTTAAATGTAAAAGACACTTGGTATAAATTCTGCCTCTTTAACTTCAAATTGGGATAGAGAGTGCCTAACCCTCTCGAGCTCCCATTCATTTTGTTTTGAGTTGACTACGTTTTTATAACAGTTTCTCTTCTACTCGTAATGTCATGACATTTTTCTATCGTGTCACCTCCGTAGTATGGGATTAGCCCTTGCTTAAGCGGCCTAGTGCCAAATAGGTTTTAAAGAAATGTATTAGGAGTGCAGTTTCGCCTCCTCTCAACTTGGTATTTTGGAGGCCATGTTATTGTCCTGTTTCTTTATTGAGTAGGCCTAGTAGGTTGGGTATTTTTACCCCTGTTTTCATGTGCTTGGAGGTCAGCTTGAAGGTGGAGTTTGGTGTGGCCTTTGATAGGCTTGAACTTTGAGAGCGGGTTGCTCTTTCTTAAATCGGTTTCTGTGTGCCTCGAGCAGGCTTTACTGAGTAATAGGGAGCGAGTGCTCCTGGGCATGATTGGGGTTTTCTGCCCCTTTGTTAAACCTTGTGTATAAATAAAGTTGGGCTCATAGCTCAGGGATTGTGTTTTGGAACTCGAAGCCCAATATACATTAATAAACTGTAATTGTACATTCTGATTTTGTTGCTATATAACCAAGTTCCTGTTGTACTTGTTAGTTCTTGATCTTGGAAAAAAAAATATAACCGTGTTGAATTTTAAATTAACTTTAATTTCGTAAGTTGAGACCTGTTCATCCCAGCACCTTCTTTCACCTCTAACTACCACGGAGAACTCTGTAACAAGTGGTAGCTGAGCGTGGTTGAATGGGTCTCAATTTAGCCCCTTTTGACGGCTAAACATTGCTTTGCTTTCGAACTCTAACAATTTTCTCAGTTGCTGGAATTTTTGTTTATTTTTCTTTCTCAAAAATTTTCTGTCATTATGTCCGGCCCTCGCGAGGTTCTCCATCCTTTCTATTTACGTAAAGAGGAATTAATTTATGAACTATCTATCAGAAACGTTCAATCTGGAGGCACGGTTGCAGTCGACTCCAATAAGCTAAAAGATTCCCTTGATTTGCCTATTACCATCCCGACCTTGGGAGAAAGAGATTGACGATGCTCTCTCCATGATCAATGACAATACTACTGAGCTAGCATCTGTAGTTAGTTTTTTTTGAAGTAAGTGATCCATCACCTAATTAACTCAAAAGAGTACAGGCTAGGCTGTACCACTTTTATAATAGGGTGTGTGAAGAATAGGGTGTCTCTGAAGTTAAATGACCTTCAGGGTAAGGAAGCTAGTGCCCTTGCCGAAAACTTGTCCCAAATGTCTAGTAAAGTTAGTCAGTTGTTATCTGGACCTGCCTTCCCTAAAGTTGACCAACCTATGGTAGTAAATATTGTTAGTGGGGAGGATTCCTCTAAAGAGGAAGGACGTAGTACTGAGGCAACTACCCAACAAACATCTGCCCCATCAGAAACGATCGTCGCAAGTCCATTCCACCCTTTGTGTTTAATAATGCTCCTTCCGAATCTGCTTCTCCGCCACTTAGGCCCCTCCCTACTACGTCTCCGGGTTTCAGCAGTTTGCCCCATCCTTTAGCAATGTTGCTCAGAGGTATTTCGAAGTTTTCTGTTAACTCTACCAGTGATGTAATTTCTTTCTTAAGGTTTTTAGTTGAGTTTCAAGGTCATGCTCTAGTGTTCTCCCTCTCTGCTTCGCAAATTCTTCAAATTATATATCCGTATGCCATAGGTGTCCTCTAGGACAAAATTGTTAGGGCAATAGTTGAACAGTCATCGACTGAAGACTTTCATGCACACCTTCTTGCAAATTTTATTCCAGCTCGAGCTAGGTCATTTCTGATTCAGAAGTATTATTATAGAGTGCAGCGACTGGATGAAAATTTGGCAGACTTCATCCAAGACATTAAGTTTTATACTAGGGTATTTGCCCTTCATTTTCCCGAAGATCAAATTGTACAAGCCATTGTGGAAGGCATTTCCCCATCGTACAGATCATACTTGTGTTTTGCGTCGCGTCCGCAAACTTTCGTTGAGTTAGAGGCCATGGCTGTCTCAGCCGAAGGAGTTAGATACGCCGATACCTTGTGTGTCGCGAAAGAACCCCCTCCATACTCTAGTAATTTTCGGCCTCCACCTCGCCGAACCGTCACTGCCCGTAAATGTTATGCTTGTGGGTCGCCCGACCATCTCCGGGATAAGTGTCCTTTAATTAAAGCTAGTAGGACAAGGAATGGAGCAGGGTCGTCTCAAGGTTGTTTTAAATGCGGTGCGTTTTCCCATATCGCCAAGAATTGCCCTAATGCTAACAGCAGCCCCTCCTGCTCAACTTCTGGTGCAACTTCCAACAACAATCAGAAGTGACTAGTGGCTTCGGCTGAGTCAGCGAACCTATCTTCCCGAGGCTCAGCCCCAAGTAAACATGTCGAAATTTCAGGAGAAACTCAGTCTTCAAATGTATCTTTTGAAGGCCCTAAAGAATGTCTTAGAATTGCGGCGGATACCCCCGCACCTGTTCCATTTCTTAAGATTGAATTGTATAATGAGCCTGTAACGGCTCTATTAGATTCTGGCAGTGTTTGTTCTATTATTTCGGCTGAATGGTACTCTAAATTGAAAACAGTTTGCAAATTTCCTGATTTTTGTTCGACTTTGGTTCAATATGTTTCGGCTAATTCTTCTCCTTTAGAAATTTTAGGTTCCTTAAATGCCAAAATTCGTATTTCTAAATTTACTTGGAAAGTTAAATTGTTCGTGGCAAAGTACTTGTCTTGCCCCATTATATTGGGAGCCAACTTCATGTCCCATACTGGTCTAGTGCTCGATCTTCAGAACAAGTCGTGCACATTCAAATTTGCTTCTAATTGTAAAATCCCTTTACTTAAATGTAGTTCCGTGTCATGTTCATCGGTTTCGCCTACCCAGGATGAGATGTTGTTAGATCTTGGACATCTACCTGAAGAGCAGGCTGATAGTATTCGTAAGCTGTGTCAGTCGTTTCCAGAGGTGTTCTCTGATACTCTTGGTGTTACCGACCTTATCGAATACAAGATTGAGGTTACGGATTCGATTCCTGTCCGATTTCCACCATATAGGCTATCTCCGCCCAAAATGAAGGCGCTGAAAGAAATCATTGATCAGATGCTGAAGGACGGTATTATTCGGCCCTCTAAGTCGGCGTATTCTTCACCTATTTTTCTAGTCCCGAAACCCCAAGGTGGCTTCAGGCCTGTGATTGATTATAGGGCTCTCAATCGGAAGGTGGTGTTACAATCTGTGCCCCTTCCCGACCTTCATTCTTGTTTTTTCATGGTTTCGTAAAGCTAAGTTCTTCACCATCTTGGATCTGAATCAGGCGTATAATCAAATTCCTCTGGCTGAAGAATCTAAACATCTTACAGCGTTTGCCACGGATTGGAATTTGTATGAATACAACCGTGTGCCTTTTGGGCTCCCCACGGGAGCAGCTGTACTCACTAGACTGCTAGATAGGGTCTACTCAGACATCAAATTAGAGTACTTGTACCACTATCTTGACGATGTCGTCGTATTTTCGGAGACCTTCGAAGAACATCTAGATCATCTGAAAGAAGTTCTCAATCGCCTCCGTAAGGCTGGGTTAACTGTGAAGTTATCCAAGGTTGCCTTCGCTAAGCCCTCCATGTCATTCCTAGGGCATATTGTGTCGCCCGATGGTGTCGCCGTCGATCACTCTAGAACACAGGCCATCCGTGATTTCAAGCCTCCCAAGGACATCAAAGGTATTGCTAGGTTCATTGGTATGGTGAATTTCTTCAGGAAATTTATTCCAAATTTCGCCAATAGAGCGGCGCCCTTGAACTTACTCCGCAGGAAAGGCGTCAAATTTGAGTGGGGACCTTCTCAACACGCCGCTTTTGAAGATCTCAAATTAGCTCTGTGTAACGCCCCTGTTTTGGCCATGCCCGATTTCTCCAAGAAATTCATCATCCAAACCGACGCGGCGGCGGCGGCGGTAGCTGCAGTCCTTCAAGAGACTGAACTAGGGAGGCGACCCATCGCCTATGCATCTAGGACTCTATCGGCTCAAGAAGCCAAGTATTCCATCTATGAGCTCGAAGGTTTGGCAGTCTTATTAGCCTTAGAAAAGTTCCGTCTCTATCTGGAACATGTCAAATTTGACTTGGAGACCGATAACCAAGCCTTAAGTTGGGTCTTAGGTAGGCCGCGTCGTACTGGTCGTATAGCCCGGTGGGCCATCCGAATTTCGGCCTTCCAATTTGATGTAAGGCATATCAGAGGTTCTGAAAACATGGTTGCTGACGGACTAAGCCGTTTGTTTTCTAATGATGTAGAGACTTCTGATCTGGATGATAGTTCTTCACCTCCCGTGTCCATACTATCTCAGGTTAATGCCATCTTAACAGATGCTCCCATGCTCTTTAGGGATATTGAGAAATATCAACGTGAAGATCCGACGCTGGCTCCTATCATGGAAACCCTTTCTTCTGGGGAACATGTCCCTTATGTTCTGAGGAATGGTGTTTTATGTTGCCCGTCGAGGCATGATCAAAAAATGAAAGTGGTTGTTCCAGCTGTTCTGGTACCAATGATTTTCAAGTATTATCATCAGACCCCATTAGGGGGGCATTTAGGCATCTTCAAAACCCGTGAAAAGATTCGGGAAATGTTCATCTGGATGGGTATGGATGGAGAAATCCGTGAATTGGTAAAATCTTGTAAATCATGTTGGCTTAGTAAACCCACTATGTCCACCAAGGTAGGTCTATTGTCTTCTCAGCAGGCATCGCGCCCTATGGAACGTCTCTACATCGATTACGTAGGACCCTTTCCCCAGTCAAAGGGGAACGCTAACAAGTTCATCTTTGTATGTGTAGATGGTTTTACTAGATTTTCTTGGTTATTCCCGACTAAGCTGGCTACCGCTCAGTCCACCATTTCTTGTTTAAATTCCATTTTTGCTTTTTTTGGTCCATGTCAATACATTGTGTCTGATAATGCTAAAGCTTTCACATCCAATCTCTTTCGTAAATTCTGCTTTGATCTGTCCATATCTCATGTGACTACTTCGGCTTATTATCCTCAACCATCTCTAGCTGAACGGGTCAATCGCAATCTGAGGTCGGCCTTTATTGCCTATCATCACGATGATCATTCTAGGTGGGACACGTCCTTGCATCGGTTAGCTTTTGCTTTGAATTCGGCGGTTCATGAATCTCATAAGTTTACTCTAGCTTCCTTGATGTTCAAATTTGTTCCCAACTCGCCGCTCTCTAACCTTTGGTCTCTTAGTGATATTCTACCTGAGACAATAGATCCTGATAATATTAAAGATCTTTGGAAGAAGGCTAAAGCCAATCTTAAAGTTTCTCATGAAAAGATTAGGGAAAGATATGAGATATGATCGTGGACGGAGACCCACCCATTTGAAGGTAGGTGACCAGGTGATGGTCAAGAACTTTGTTCCCGCGGGCAAGCTTGCTCCCAGATTTCATGGGCCGTGCATAATTCTCGATTTTCTTACGCCGGTCACGTTGTTGCTAAGCAATCCAGCCACTGAGAGGATATTTAGGGTTCACCTGTCCCAGGTGAAACCTGTGTAATTTCCGCACTAACTTAGCTTGTTTTATTTCTTGTTACATTTTGGAAGAAATCTGGTTATATTTTAGTTTCACTTTAAGGCCTTCTGCCTCTTATAGTTTTACATTTGATTTGTATAAATATTGTGAAACCCTCCTTGAGGTTACTCTGCTGTCCTCTCCATTCGGCCATTACCACGCTCCCGTCTCCTGCTAAACCACACCAGTGGCTAATTAAAATAAAAGAAAAACCTCCATGCCGCTGGCCCCTCAGCCTCACCCCAAAGACTGTACCCGAAAATCATTATGGTCCAACAAATTCTCCCGCCGAGATATTCATGTTTCAGTGCTCCCGCAGCCGTGCGGCGCCGTACCGCCAATGAGGTGGGGTACGGGCCCGCTCCACTCCAGTGAGATCAACCAGTGTACGGCGAGCCGAAGCCCTCCTCCCGGCCAAGGCTGATGTGCGGCGCACCACCTGCTACTTGCCCGCGGTCGGTAAACATTCGCCGCGTGTGCGGCGTGCTTCATCACCACTATCCCTCTCATGGTGCGGGCGAGCGATATCTCAGGGTACTTGAGGGGTCCGAGCGGTCTCCTCTGGACACATCCAGCGGCGGCTGGTCTGGCCGTCAAACTTAATCAACATTGAATCAGCTACATGGACATTTCATATCAACAATTACTACATTTTTGGATTCAACTACAATATTTGGTGGACTTAGAAATTTTTTTGTTCCTTTCAAGAATTAAAAGTTTTCCTTCTGAATTCCACTACTACAAGCATAAAGACATTACATCAAAAATTACTACAAAGAATTTTGAAACTGGATCAAACCAATTTAAGAACATTTTTTTGAATCCCTCTGCAATTAATTTCTAAATCAACATCTTAGTTTGGACCTTGTTTTAAAACAAAATTTGGTGTTCTTCTGTGTTATCCCTTGGAGAGACTTTTGGGGGGGGAGGTCTGTACCGGGCGGTACACCTCCGCGCCGCTAATTCAAACATTGCGCCAGTTGAAACTCCTCTATTGGAGGAAGCTTGAACTTTAACTTCCACATTAATGCTAAGATTTCTCAGAAGATGTCTCTACTGTAAATTTTGAAGTGTTCTGAACTATGTCAATTTCGATTCGTGTTTGTCTGCTCCATAGCAAGAACTTTGAACATTCTCTAACAGATGTCTCTACCAAAACTGATAACGCTCTCTGGTGTAAAGGAATGAACTGTCCGGAAGAAATTTAACATTCATAAGTTTTGTTTTTGCTAAATTTTGTTCTGTGGTTTGAGAGTTGGCAATATAATCCTTTCTTTCCGCCTGTTTCGAAATTAGCCAGTACTCTGTAACTGTGTTCGGTAACCAATAAAATTTTGTGGGCGGGTTGTAATCATTCATGAAACGTCTCTAATCTTCCACGAGGGTATATAAACTGCTGATTTTCTGGTCTCATCGCCACTTCAGTAACAACTATCATTGTGTAAATTATGTAGCAGGGGGCGGGAAGCGCCTCTTTCTTCGGGCAGCGGTTCATCAATAAGGTAATGGCCGTTTAATAACTTCTTTTCTTGCTAGCTCAGCAGTTTAACTCTCGGGGCAGGTTCGATACTTTTTATCATGTAACCTATATTTAAATGTAAAAGACACTTGGTATAAATTCTTCCTCTTTAACTTCAAATTGGGATAGAGAGTGCCTAACCCTCTCGAGCTCCCATTCATTTTGTTTTGAGGTGACTACGTTTTTATAACAGTTTCTCTTCTACTCGTAATGTCATAACATTTTTCTATCGTGTCACCTCCGTAGTATGGGATTAGCCCTTGCTTAAGCGGCCTAGTGCCAAATAGGTTTTAAAGAAATGTATTAGGAGTGCAGTTTCGCCTCCTCTCAACTTGGTATTTTGGAGGCCATGTTATTGTCCTGTTTCTTTATTGAGTAGGCCTCAGTAGGTTGGGTATTTTTACCCCTGTTTTCATGTGCTTGGAGGTCAGCTTGAAGGTGGAGTTTGGTGTGGCCTTTGATAGGCTTGAACTTTGAGAGCGGGTTGCTCTTTCTTAAATCGGTTTCTGTGTGCCTCAAACAGGCTTTACTGAGTAATAGGGAGCGAGTGCTCCTGGGCATGATTGGGGTTTTCTGCCCCTTTGTTAAACCTTGTGTATAAATAAAGTTGGGCTCATTGCTCAGGGATTGTGTTTTGGAACTCGAAGCCCAATATACATTAATAAACTGTAATTGTACATTCTGATTTTGTTGCTATATAACCAAGTTCCTGTTGTTCTTGTTAGTTCTTGATCTTGAAAAAAAAAATATAACCATGTTGAATTTTAAATTAACTTTAATTTCGTAAGTTGAGACCTGTTCATCCCAGCACCTTCTTTCACCTCTAACTACCACGGAGAACTCCGTAACAATTATTATTATTATTATTATTATTATTATTATTATTATTATTATTATTATTATTATTATTATTATTATTATTATTATGTTTACCCTCCAGGGTCGGTTTGTCCCTCGGACTCAGCGAGGGATCCCACGTCTACCGCCTCAAGGGCAGTGTCCTGGAGCTTCAGACTTTGGGTCAGGGATACAACTGGGGAGAATGACCAATACCTCGCCCAGGTGGCCTCGCCTGCTATGCTGAACAGGGGCCTTGTGGAGGGATGGGAGGATTGGATGGGGCAGGCAAGGAAAAGGGAAGGAAGTGGCCATGGCCTTAAGTTGGGTACTATCCCGGCATTTGCCTGGAGGAGAAGTGGGAAACCACTGAAAACCACTTCTAGGATGGCTGAGGTGGGAATCGAACCCACCTCTACTCAGTTGACTTCCCGAGGCTGAGTGGACCCCGTTCCAGTCCTCGTACCACTTTTCAAATTTTTTGGAAGAACCGGGAATCGAACCTGGACCTCGGGGGGTGGCAGCTAATCACACTAACCACTACATTACAGAGGCGGACAATAATAATAATAATAATAATAATAATAATAATAATAAATAAAAATGAATTTTATAGCGGTCGTACCCATCGTTCACTGGTTAATTAACTTCCTCAGGAGATCCGTGCTGGTGTCCCACCCATGATCACGGGTTCGATTCCAACCAACAAAAGAAAACACTAAACCTGAAAGATGGCATTTCATTTTAGCAGATCTACCAATAAAAATAAAACTATATTGCTCCTATAACAGCAGCCCCGCACTCTCTTCCTACAAGGATTAGAAGTAGATGGGAGTGAAATACCCCACATTCCCTTATCTATGTCATTAAGTCTGAAGTATGAGGTGAGAAAGTATATACGATGAGTAACGCATGGCTGGTAGCAGTGGCGATCTGACGGACTGAAGCTTAGCACATCTATCCTCCACCGGTCCCCGCTCCTATCCGATATACAGCAGCAAGCCGCGTGTGGCAGTCTAGGGGTGAGGGGCGAGAGTCTGGGCTGCAATATCAGTCTCCGATGCCTTGCTCTCAGAAATATGTGCAATGTTTTTTCTCACTGATTTCAAGTTTTTTAAATGGAACAATGTTTCAGATGTTTACATTATAATGTGCTTTAGACTTCCATCATCAGTTGAGGTTTGGGCTTCAATGATAGCCTTGGTAGCCCTCAGTACATGCCACTGCAAGATAGTAAGATCCAAGCAGTAGAAATGAAATTTTGAAGAACATTGGTTAAAAAGACAAGAAGAGAGAGAATTCAAAATATTAAAATCAGAAAAGAGCTAAATATGGAACCGTTAGTACCGAACATACAGAAAGCAAGACTGAGATGGTTCGGACATGTAAAAAGAACGGGAAGGAATGGGTAGCAGAAAGGGAATTGGAAAGAGATGTTAAGGGAAACAGACCAGTTGGAAGACCAAGAAGAAGGTGGATGGATCAGATTTGGAAGGACAGTAGAGAAGCTGGATTGGATGTGGCAGAAGTAATGGAGCAGGAAAAGTGGAAGTATAGAAAGGAGTGGAGGAGCTTGTTAACCACACCCGGGCGACTGGAGTGGGACATTGATGAAGATGATGATGATGATGATGATGCTAAGTCCATCTCAACGCTGAGCCACGATCAAATAGGTTAACAGAATTTAATGTAAATCGGTACTTAGAGTCGGGAATAAGAAACTACAGTCTAGGCTATAAATATTTTTATTCACCCTGGATGAAATAGCAGTTTAGGGGAAGGCGCCTAAAATTTAATGTTTAATTACTTATGTTATTGGTCCAATCAAAAAGTACTACATAACAAACGTTATAGAGAATAATATACAATTTCCGACCATGTATGTTTTATTAAGTTTTACCGTACTGACTATGTTGGAAGAAAACTAAATGTGAAGGCCTACAATGTCGAAAGCTCATAAAATTGATCAACAATAACATAACATGACATTGACCATTGTTTGTTGTGATATTCTTTGTCTCTTATGCTGCCACTCATCTCTGATAGTTAGGATTACTGCTGCGTATTGAATATAACTGCCTGCCTGAATATTGGCAGGAAATAGACAGGGAGTTAGATAACTTTCTTCTTTAGCATGCCTTTACTCTTGTTCATAAATTTTCTGATAGTACTGGTATGTAACACACTGGTTCATTATAGTATTCCAGCAATTCGATCCCTACTCTGACGCGCTGATTTGAATGAACAGTATGCAAACTTAACAGAATACGGCAGAGGAGTGTTCACAGCTGTCTGTGGCCTGTTCATTCCACCTCTGGAACTTTGGACTGTTAGATGGACAGCATAGTACTGTTCGCTAAAAGTGAGGAAATGTGTGGTTTTTCATTTGATAGAGTATTTCATATGATAGCATTGCTTTTAAGCACAACATTCCTACTGATGACATTGTAATGACCTATGTTGATTTCATTTGAGGAAACCACTATGACGGTCTTGCTGAGGATGTAAAAAGGCTGGTGGAGAGTGAGTGTCTGCCATTATAATGAAAATTCCCCCACTTGATTGTGACTTATAATAGGCACGGGGGCCTACCATTACAATGAAAATTCCCCAACCCAGTCTTTACACGAGAAAAGACGTTTGATGATATCCCCATCGTGTTTTTGGGGTGACGGTAAGAGCTATGCAATTTAATATAATCTTACCCACAATGTCTACACTGCCTAACCTAGCATTCTGTATACAGTGTAGAACTCCATAGCGAAGCACTGGTACATCAGCTATTCTTTTCATATTTTTAAAATTTCATCATCATCCGCCAAACTAGTAGGCATATAGACCTGCACTATTGTGGTGAGCATTGGTTTGGTGTCTATCTTGAGAACAATAATCCCGTCACTATGCTGGTCATAGTAGCTTACCCGCTGCCCTATTTTCTTATTCAGTATTAAACCAACTCCTGCATTTCTCCTGTTTGATTTTATGTTCATAATTCTGTAGTCACCTGACCAAAAATCAACTCTTCCTGCCAACATATTTCACTTATACCAGCTACATCTATCTTTAGTGTACCCCTTTCCTTTTTCTGATTTTCTAACCTACCACAACGATAATTGCCCCCTCTTGTGTGGTCCTCGCGCAAGGATCCGAATGGGGGACTATTTTACCTATGGAATATTTTACCCAGGAGGAAGCCATCATCAGTACATCATTCATACAGAGAGAGCTGCTTGTCCTCAGGAGTTAGTTACAGCTGTAGTTTCCCATTGCTTTCAGCCATGTAGCAGTATCAACACAGCTAAGCTATGTTGAGTATTATTACAAGGCCATATCTGTCGATCATCTAGACTGCTGCCCTCCTTGCAACTATTGAACAGCTGCTGCCCTCCTTGCAATGAACCATTCGTTAGTCTGGTCTCTCAACAGATACCCATCCGATAAGGTTGCACATGCGGCTCGGCTATTGGCTTCATTGGGACACGCAAGCCTCTGCGCCGCGGCAAGGTCATATGGTCTCAGGGGAGTAATATATAAAAGATGTGCCTATTGAATGATGGTGGGAATTTCTCAATACCTCCCTGTGAGGACAGGCACCCACAGGACATCGGCAAGGGTTTCGTGCTCTCTGTGGCAGTGCCAACGGAGGGTGCTGTCCTGGGAGCTTCCCGGCATGGAACGAACAACGCACACATTCACAATCATTTTGATGGCCTTGATAGCCTCCCTACATTAAAATCAATATATAATTTGAAACTATATTTTGCGTTAGTACAATACCATGATGGATGTTGCATGCAAGTTTCATGTAGTTCCTATAAACCCTCTCCCTTCCTGCTCTCATATATCACGTCGTACATTTCATCTCATTAACTCCTCTGAAGAGGTTGACGTCAGGAAGGGCATCCGGTCATAAAAACCTCCCACAACAGATTCATCTCGCCTCATACCCGACCACGTAGAGAAACGGGCCAAGGGTTGGACAAACATAGTATTTGATACACAGTACAGCATTGTATCTGCACTTAAAATCCATTTTGCACTGAGAGGTTTACATATGCCTCAGCTTCTTTAATAACGGTATTTAATGCACTAGCTGAGGTATTTCACCTTCATTTTCAGTGATATTTGAACATATATTTCACTAAGTCTGTAATGTTGTTAGTGGAAATTTTTTGCTCTGTTGCTATGAATTGTTCTGCTTGATAAATGCTCCATCTGATATGTTGCTCTGAAGCTTGGATTGATTGGTCTTCAGACTCATTTGCCCCTGCAATGATTCCAGTGTGGGACCAGCAATTCGTTAATGTTGTAGCTGAAACTTCTCCCCATGCAACTTGGATGTAGAACAGGGCATTCTTTAATGACAAACTGATAACAGGATTGCCATCATCGATCTATTGAATGATTTTTCTCACTTGATGCCACCTATAATATGCTTTAAAACTTTTGTTCAAAGGCTGAAATTATCCAGTGTATTGATGAGGAAGCAATTCCCCCCTGATGGTGCTTAAATCAGTGGGAATTTTGTGACATGATACATTGTTGGTGATGAGAAACACTTTGTGATTATTCTCATGTCATTGTTGAAATCTTGTATTCATTTTGCTGAATTCAACAGTAGTCTTCTTCTGGTTCCTATCTGTTCCGGATGTTGGCAACCATCTTGGCTGTGCTCGTCCTGTCACTTGCGGCTCGAAAAGGCTCTGTAGATGTTTTAGAGGTCCACGTTCTGATGTTCTTAAGCCAGGATATTTTTCTTCGGCCAACGTTTCTTTTACCTGGAATTTTTCCTTGCAGGATGGTCTGAAGGAGATTGTAACTGCTGTTGTTCCACATGATGTGTCCCAGGTACTGGATCTTTCTTGCTTTCACGGTGGTCAGTACTTCTTTCTCTTTCTTCATTCTTCATAGAATCTCGACATTTGTGATATGCAATGTCCGCGGTATTCTTAACATTCTTCTATATAGCCACATCTCAAAAGCCTCCAAGCATTTACCCAATGATTCTGTCAGTCCCTGTTTCAACACCATAGAAGAGAGTGGAGAACACATAGCAGCGTAGAAGTCTGATCTTCATCGATATTTCTAACCTGTGATTCTTAAACAAATTGTTCATCTTATTGAAAACAGCACGGGCTTTTCCAGTTAGGGTCTTCACCTCATCAGAAAGATCCCATTGGACATTTATTGTGGTACCAAGATACGTGTATTTATGAACTTGTTCAATGTTGTTCTGGCCAATTTTAAGATGACATGCAAGAACCCTGTTTTTACTGATTATCATAGTTTTCATTCTTTGAGTGTTATCTAGACTATATTCAGAGCTCTTTTGTGTAAGTCTATCTACAAGGTACTGTAAACTATCCTCACTATGAGAAAGGATGACCGTGTCGTCGGCATATCGGATATTGTTGATATATTTGCCGTTTAAGAGCACTCCCATCTCCACTTCATCAAGAGCTTCCTTAAAGATGCGTTCTGAATACATGTTGAAAATCAGTGGGAATAATATACAACCCTGCCTTACACCTCGAAGAATGTCTATTACCTCCGTATTTTCTCTGTCCAGCCTCACAGAAGCCGACTGGTTCCAAAATAAGTTTACTATTATACACAGGTCCTTGTCAGCCAAACCAATGCTTTTTAAGATTTCAATGATCTTCTGGTGTTTTACTCTGTTGAAAGCCTTCTGGTAATCAATAAAACAGGTATAATTGTCGCAGTTCACATCTCTGCACCTTTGAAACAGCACCTGGATACAAAACAATGCTTAACACGTACCAAATGCATTTCTGAAACCAAATTGTGTAGGAGAAATTTGTTCACAGATCTTGTATATTCTTCGGTGAATGATACTCGGAAATCTCTTTAGTAAGTGACTCATGAGGCTGATGGTCCTGTACTCGCCACATGTTTTAGCTCCGGGCTTTTTGGGCAATGTAATAAATTCAGATTTAAGCCAATCGTGTGAAATGCAACCAGAGTCGTAGATGTCGTTGAATAATGCAGTCAACCATTTTAAATTATCTTCACAGAGAAGCTTCAGAATTTCGGAATTTACATTGTCGGGGCCAGGAGATTTACCATCTTTTATTCCATTTATCGCAGTTTGTACTTCTTCCATCAGAATTCTAGGTCCTGTTTCGCAGTTTACTTCAGGAGGTTCAGGACGATTGTCAGACTTGTTCTACGTATGTTTTCCATGTGTGATTAAGCTCCTCTTGTCAGATTATTTTCCCTTCACTATTCACCAACCTGTTCCCTGGTCTTGATTAGTATTTTCCAGCCACCTCTCTGACGTTTCAGTGAACATTGAAATGTCATGCTTCAGTTGTAATTTCTCTGTTTCATTGCACTGTTCCTGTATTTCTCCTTCCTTAGCTTCTCATGTCCGTTTCCTGATCTCCTTGTTGATATTCCTGTGTTCATCAGGGTTACTTTTCACTTTCCTCCTTCTGTTCATCATTGCAAGTATTTCTTCAGTCATCCATGACTTCTTTTTGGTCACATTAGGTTTCAAATGTTCATCTTTAACGGATTCCACTATAGAGTTCATTCTATCAATTTTCTCTTCAGTGTGGAAGTTAACTGGCAAACATAAGTTCATTATTGAGATGGACTCCTGCATTTTCTCTTATAGAAGGTTCTTTCAGTTTTTGGATATCATACATTTTGGCTCTTTTCTTTTGAATTCTTTTCATTCTGATTTTAAAGACGCCAACTAGGGGAACGTGGTCTGAGTTAATGTCAGCACCTGGATATGTTTTCATTGAAACACAGCTATTTCTATACCTTTGATTTATCGAGACATAATCAATCTGATTCTGGGTAATATTTTCATGTGAATCTCCTGGGAATTTCCAGGTAGAGAAACGTCTGTGTGGTAGTGTGAAGAATGTGTTAGTTATTACAAATTTCCATACTCCTGCAAATGCACTAAGTACTTTGCCTCTCTCTCATTTCTTTCACCAATTCCATAGGGGCCTATGTCACTGTCAGATTCTCTTCCAATCTTGGCATTAAAATCACCTATGATGAGAAGACTGAAATGTGAAATTTATTTAATGCTCAAACTTGAGTGTACATTTCTCTATTAATTAATATTTAAACAAAAATCACCTATGATAATAGTAAGATTTTTCTTTGATAGTTGTTGCAAAACACCTGTGATTTGGGAGTAAAATTCTGCAACTTCATCACTATGGTCTGTTGTTGGAGCATAGACCTGAATAATGTTCAGTTGTGAAGGTAGAGCACTTATGTGAAGCAACATTGCTCTCTCCGAAACAGGTACAAAATTGGTGACACATTCTGCGATTGTTTTCGATACTATAAATCTTACTCCAGACTGATACTGTCCATTAGATGTTCCCGAGTAGTAAACTCTGTGTTCATTAATGTTACAAGAACCTGAACCTGGCCATCGCATTTCACTTACTTCCATAATCTTAATGTCCATTCTTTCCATTTCTTGGATTGCATTGTTTATTTTACCAGCCTGAGCCATCGTCTTCACATTCCATGTGTTTATCTTTTTACTATTCTTCAATGATAACCTCGTCTTTGTTACAGCGTTGATCAAAACTGTCTCCCCCCCTTTCCACCCCCAACTTGAAACTCTGGAATATTTGTTTATGAACGCGACCATGATGTGTTACTAGAGAAATCCATTTGGATCTTGAATGCAGTAGTTTCTCGTTGCTTTCTGCATTCCCATGCCGTTCACCAACCGGTAGCTCATCCGCCTTTAGAGGCAATTTCTCACCCCTTGGACAAGAGAGTGCCCCAATCTTCCACCAGCTCTTCCACCCTCCAAAGAGGCTGTTGGTATGTGATGAAATTTATCTCCTTATCCCGGGAGATATTCGGTCCCTGCATTAATCAATCGCTAATGTATTTATCTATATACATGGAGGGCAAGTGTAGAATAATATTAGGTGAAGAACCTACGGACGTTGAGCAACGTTGTCCCCGCAATCAGAAGTGTAGACTCTATGTCTTAGGAACATTTAGAGCATTACGAAGCCGTACATAGTGTCTATCTTCTCCATGACAACCGTGATATTGGTGGCAAGTCAACAAAATGGCTGACGCTTAAGGCAAGAATGTAAACCTATATATCAAGTGTCTCTCTTTGAGGTGTTCTCTATGGATTGAATGCATGCTAAACAATATGGCTGATACTTAGGGCACAAACAGTAAGAAATATTAATGCCTAAAAAAGGTGATAAACGGATCAGAAACTCTCCAGATAACACTAACACACACTAACACTTAATGTAGTGTCAAAAATAATGCCTAGAAACCACAAATGGAGCATAATTCTAACATATAGATGGAGATAAGACGCACAGAAACTACACTTGATCTTATGTCATGGAAGTGGGTTATTGTTTATTGTTTATTTTTTATTGTTGCTCTACTAACAGTCAGCTAGTGAGTCAAAAATTTTGAAATTCCAAGGTTTTTTTCTTTTGCTAGGGGCTTTACGTCGCGCCGACACAGATAGATCTTATGGCGACGATGGGATAGGAAAGGCCTAGGAGTTGGAAGGAAGCGGCCGTGGCCTTAATTAAGGTACAGCCCTAGCATTTGCCTGGTGTGAAAATGGGAAACCACGGAAAACCATTTTCAAGGCTGCCGATAGTGGGATTCGAACCTACTATCTCCCGGATGAAAGCTCACAGCCACGCGCCTCTACGCGCACGGCCAACTCACCCGGTATTCCAAGTCTGAGCTGTCACCGTTCTTTTAACAATTCAATTGGCATTAATACAAAGTAGAACAGTTAGTCTCCCCTTCTTTATTATCAACACCTTACAGGAGCATTTGAGATTGTTTTATGAAGTTACATATGATAAAATAAAGCAGTTTCATCCATTTTGTGCTCATCCCTTGCATCATACAGTAATTCTTAATGACTGCAACTACAACTGTCACGTCAACTCCTGCCGTCTCGCTGTGCTTACCCTGCCTCATTAGCCCATGGTGATTTTTGAAATGAAATAGCCAAAGTGTGTGTCGCAGAGGGTCAAATTGCTGGTAATTTCATGATTGAAAAGATCTAAAGAGGTTAAATACCTCCCTGTTTGCAATTGGTAAAATTAAATTATTGTTTCTTCCTTCTGGGAACTTAATTTTTGATGATGTTAGTATTGTAACTAAATTATTTGGTTTTTCTCCAATTGTGTATTGTTACATTTGATACATTTAAAATAAATCACTTCTGTTATTCTTGTTACCATTGATGCTTTCATGGCCTCTAATTCTAGACATTTTACAGGCTTTTTGGGCTTATGCTGTGTCAAGAAAATAAGGTAAAATTCTTTACGTTTAGCTGAGAACAAAGAATTTCACCTTATTCTCTGTGAAACTTAAAGAATTTCATCTTATTTTCTTGACACGGCGTAAGTCCAAAATGCCTATATCATGTCTGTTATTCTTATTATTTATTTTCATCCTATTTTAGACTTTCTGAAACTTTGCATTGGTGAACCTATCAAAGGCTTTTTCTTTTCCTTGTCTCGTAGTGAAAGTAGATTCTGCTATTGTTCTACTTGTGAAATCAAACTGTCATCTTTAATTTGCACCGAGCGAGTTGGTCTTATTTTACGGGCCATATAGCTGTGTGCTTGTATTTGGGAGTTAGAGAGTTCGAGCCCCATCATTGACAGCCCTGAAGATGATTTTCCATGGGTTCTCACTTTCACACGAGTAAAATTGAGTGTCCTGGTATAAAAAATCTGTGTTATTGAATCAAAAATTTTCATCTTTACTAAGTAAATTCAGGGCTGTACCTTAACACGTTAATTACCAGCTCCTCAGTGGGTGATTTAAACCTTCAGTCCAGCCTTTTTAAATCCCCTCATCTCTATAGCGCACTATTTTACAAAATGTTACTGTACAAAAACTGGTCGCTGAGGATTTTGAGAATCGGCCTAATTTTTTATAGCCTATCAGTATTTCAGTATTCCCCTCATAATGAGTGCTGTCGTTAAAGTGCAAGGATGGCAATGTTTACGAACCGGGTACGTGCCATGGTTTTCAAAAAAATCGGTGAGCTGAATAGTGTCCTCTCTGTCCTGTACATTTTCAGATCTGGTTTTTGAATTATTCCGGTTACAAACATTAATCCTAAAAACTTTTTCATCTCATTTACATCAAACGATTTCCGCGTATGAAGAATAGAATAGGCCTATTTAGTGAATGGATGCGGTGCTGCACTAATAACTTGTTCTGCGTAAAGGTTTGTCTAATGGCATACATATTCAAGGAAATCGTCATTTACAAATAAATTGACGAAAGACACAATTTCGTTTCTATTTTTGATGTCAACTTTTTATCCTTCCTGGCCAGTGAACTTGATTTCAGGTGGGCAATAAGACGGATGCGTATCGGTTATTTGAATGTGCTGAATTTCACTTTGGCCAGAGTCTGGCATATCATCATTGGAATTGCTTTTGCTATCACTGAAATCAGGGATGAGTTCATCACCAGAATCATCATTCAGTAGTATGTCTTCAATTTCCTCACTTCGTATACTTTGTAACTTGTCATGTTATTGCGACACAATAACTTGCTTCACTACACACCCTCACAAGAATACCACGACTGGCTCAGGTCCGTGTTTACTCTAAGAAAAAAGAAAGGATTGGAATGTACCCTCTGTTCAGGTAATCAGGGTGAGGGACTGTTCATTTATATGCCATCTATGGTTTTCAACATGAACTAAGACTTCGTATGAATTTAGAGCTAAATTCGAAACAACATTTATATGGCGTGACCTTAAACGCCTTAACTCTGATACGGTCTCGCACATAGGCTGCTCTTAAACGCCTTAAAGAGTCTACGGGATTGAATGCGTTAATTAAGGTTACAGATGCTTCTCTCTGCCCGCCCCCTCCCCCATTCTTTCATTCCCAGAAACCTGAGTTAGTGTGACATCAAACAACTAGTAAAATGGAATTTATAATTTTTTCACATAATTTCTCTTCTTGTACTCTTTCCATTATATGGGGAACGAGGGGGGGGGGGGTTCCTCAGTAATTAACATGTGCCTTGTGCCAGTTCTTGAAATCAAATTACTTAAAATATAGTGTATGACTTGTAAGTAATGATTAATAAATGTTCTTTGTTTGTTCCAGAGTTTAGGTTATGGCAGTATTAAACCAGTAATTGTGGATGGAGGTGTGGCACTGAAATATTTGTCAGGTTCTATCTGTCCAGGAAAAGGCTTCCAACTGAGCTCAGCATTTTTCTTCACCTGTGATCCCATATCAGATATTGTAAGTTCAAGAGCTCTTTTTTTTAGCAGTAATAGAGGACTCTCTTGTATTAGGGAAGTACAATTAAAGTATACAGTATATGTTTCCAAGAACTATGGTATATTTTAATGTTTAATAAAATCATTCTGGTGAGGGTGGTAGCACTAAATAAAAAATGATAGTGTGTAGACCTTTTGAAAAATAAGAGGATAAACATAAGAATGGAAGAACCACAAAGGGCACAAAAATGAAAGGCTCCCTAAGGCCTTGCAAACCTAGTACTGTTGAAATGAGAAGGTCAACTAAGGGAGGTCGAATAGGTGAAACAAGGAGGCTAGTGCAAGTGGAGGCTCTGCCAGACTGAGCTTGGGGGCCCTGTGGTCGTCAACCCTCGCTCTCTAGTTGAGAGCCCTCAGGGTTACTCTTTACACTCACCTCTTGCGACAGGCATTGAATACCTTGAATGCTCCTGCTCGAAGGAAGAGAAGATCATTGTTTTTTCTTTCTTTTTTCCTGTTTTAAATAACCATTGCTTTAAAAGAATTGGTAGGCCCTACTTATTTGCTAATTTGTTTGTTATATCTTGATAATCTTTATTAATAATAAATCTGAATGTTGTTCTGTTGGTGTTTTTCTCTTTTTTTTTTTCTCATGTAAAAACTACTTGCTCTGATCTAGTTTAAATTTAGTAGTCTTCTAGATGGTACCTTTGTTTAACGTATAGGATACTTATTGTATTCTCTTAAGTGGGCAGTGTTTTCCCCAGAAATTTTCGTCAGCCAGGTGGCTGGAATGAGTAGCCAGGCGGGGAATACTACGTAAAAAAATAAATAAAAATGAATGGGATAAATGTCAATTTATTCCCATCACGGCATTATCAATATCAGACAGGTAAACATTAACTGCAAAATTGAACTATTTTAGTGTTATCACGAACAAGACATAACAGAGTAATTTGAACTTCTAGTGTTCTACTACTCATTCATAATCATGTAACACCAGGAACTATTCGGTTGCTGAGGAGTGCTGTACGGATTTGTGACATCATGCAGAATCGAATGCTCGCATATGATTCCACTGTAATACAGACACTGCTCGCGCACAACACTATATGATAGTAAAGCTAAACATTTAACCTCCAATGTAATACACACAATTATGCTGACAATAATGAAGATTTATCATTTAAATGAACTGCTTTACAGTATTTACATTTTAATTTTGAGCACCCAATGAGACACATGTATTAATATCATTTAACTTGCACATATCTAGGTTATGTTAACCGGATGGTTTGTAAAAATGGCAGAGCGGTGCACCCATTAAAAAGGTCCTAGAGAGAATACTGGGGGCCATGCAGTGAAAGAAAATATGAAGCTGGTCAGATGAATGTGCATGCCTGTCACCCTTTGAAGTAAAGATGCTGCTTAAATGGTTCATCCTATTATAAAAAGTTGCTAATGTGCATTTTTTCATAAAACTTAATGATTTGCCAGAAAACAGCGCTTCTTTTTCCCACATGTTGATGTTTTGAGCATTTGGCATAGGGCGCTCACACATTCAGCATGAACTCTGAACAAAAGTTAAGTAAAATACACAGACCAATTTTGTAAAAACATCTCGAGAACTGCCGAAAATGAACTACTCAGAAAGGAGTAGAATTTACTAACAATCAATACTACTGGTAGCCTACTCTATCTCCTCTAGTCAACCTTTTTCTCTTGCCTTTCTCCACACTTATTTTCATTCCATAGTTACCAATATAATCACTCGGTGTTCAAAGCCGTCGACCTTTTACTTCCTTTCCATCTGCTCCCTGCACTACGACGACTTCTGCAGACATCGCCTTCCGTGAGGATAGTGGCAAGTTATATAACATCTTTAGTCAACAATCGAGACCACCCTCATTCCCTGTCCCTGTATTTTTCTTTTGTCTCCTTCACAATTGCATCCATTATCATTATGAACTACAGTGGCGACAGCACACTTGCCTCTTTTAGTCTAGTTAAATTTTGAAATCATTCTGTCGTACCCACTGGGATCTGGACACTGCTGTAACAGATGTTGTACATTGCTTGTACTAAATGCTACAAAACCCAAATGTAAGGTGGTGGTGGTGGTGATTATTGTTTTAAGAGGAAGTACAACTAGGCAACCATCCTCTATATAACACTAATCAGAGAGAAAAAATGGAAGGGGTCCGACACTTCGAAAAATGAAGATATCGGCCAAAGGAAGAAAAGGGTCACGAAGGGCATGAAAATGAAAGACTCCCTAGCCCTCGCAAACCTAATAGTGTCGGGGTCGGAAAAGAACAAGAGTTGACCAAGGGAGGTCGGATAGGATAGATGAAAGTGAGGAGCCTGGCACAAGTAAGTGGAAGAAATGCCAGGTCTCAGCTGAGGGCCCCGTGGTCGCCAACCCACGCTCCATAGTTCAGAGCCCCTGGGGCTCCTTTCAGTCGCCTCTTACGACAGGTGGGTGTTATTCTACCGCCCCCACCCACAGGGGGACCAAATATAAGGGGCGATCAAAAAGTTTCAGTTCAATGGCCGTACAGTCCTGAATCGGGATGCCAATCGGGCAAAATTGCTGTGAGCATTGAGACACCCATCCCACAGACACACCAGGTTTAAGATCCCCGTGTCATAAAACACTGTGTCCTGCTGCATGAAGAAATGCGTAGATTCTCATCCGACAGGAAGCATCAACCCATCAAGGCCTTTTTGAGGTGACGGAAGGCATGATAATCGCATGGGGAGAAATCGGGACTATAGGGCAGGTGCTAGAGTGTCTCCCACCGCCTGCTTGTTGTTGTCCATAATGGATGAGGCTGGCCTCCCAGATTGACCGGCATCTTGTGTTGAAACGCAATCCGCACGGAACTTGGTGCACCATTCCACAACAGTGGTTTTCGACAGACTTGCTGCCCCATACACAGTCTTCATTCTCTGTTGGATGTCCATCGGTGTTTGTCCTTCAGCAGCCAAGAACAGAATAACAGGACGTCGGTCCTGTTTGGACACATTTGGTAATAACGTGACCGCATTTAACGCACACCGACTACCACACTAATCTCTTTGCCTACATAACCATCTCCGCTACAGTAGCACCCTCAAACGGAACCTTTTTGATCACGCCTTATAATACTGTATTTAACTGTCTTTTCTCTTGTGAACTTATTTATCAGTGAATATTAAACTATGGAATTAGTAAATGATCTGCTTTTCTAATATTACAGGGCACCCCAGAACTGCTGGATTTCACTGAAGATTGCCAGTATCAGTTCGTATGGAAAACCAGTGTTATTTGCTCAGATTATGTGAAGACTGTTCATTCTACTTCATACACCTTGTATAATGATGAGAGTCATGAATCGTTCAGTTTACAACCTTTGTGCAAAGACGAAGGGCATATGGTTAGTAAAATACTGAAATATAATACAAGAAATAAAATAATTTTAGTTTAATGTTCCTAGTAATTTGCAGATTCATTTTGCTGTAGGTTGAGGACTATGCACTGATGTGCAGTGCTGACACAATATTGTCTGTGACCCGGCATTATGGAAACGAGCAGATCTCGTATGGAAGATTACAGAAAGTCATCTTCAGCTATGCCGAGAATGTCACAAGACTGATGTTTTCTGGAGGAGACAGTTGTTTTGCTGATGGTGAAGATTCATGTAAGTAGGCAGGAAAGAAGGCTTGTTTTTCATTTTTAGTTGAGTTTCATGAAATCTGTTGCTGTGATTCATGTGATGAAGCTTGCGTGAAGCCGTTAACCTAGCAATACCAAGATAGTTGTGCTATGTATTACCAATGGGAAGCCCACTTAAAGAATTTGCTTTTTAGTTTGTTTTCTTTATTTTGAATCACATGTGAGGTATATGAATATTGTATTTTATTAATTAACGTGCAAAATTAAACTACTTCTACATTTTGTAATTTTAACTCCAAACTTAAGAAAACATAGGCATTATTATTCATTACATTCATAATGCAAACTGAAACAGATTTTAAAAATAAGCCAGGATTTGTCTCTGCACAGTCTTATCCTGAAATTTAAGAGTTCTTACACAAAGCACAAATTGCAGATTTTCTTCTGCATTTTCCACACACATGTTTGAAATGCCTTGCATATATGACTGTAGATTTCTCAAGTTATATTTCACTTGACTCAACCAAATCAACACATGACATTTACCACAAGTTCCTGGCTGTGTTGCAGGTCCAGGTACTTCTTCAGAACTCTTAGTTTCCTTCCAACTATACATTCCATGGCCAAAACAGCTTACTTCTGAAGACTGTATAAATTAAGGGCCCCTGATCTACATATATAAAATATCAAGGGAGCAATTATCTACTATAGAATCACTATTGTTGAAATATTGTGTTCAAACAGAAGGGAAAACAAAAACTCAATAAAAATGTGACATTCTAGTCAGTTCTTAGAATTACCAACGTGGGGTTCCTCATATCATGGGCCCACAAGCTATTAGGATTATTGAAATTTTAATTAAATTAGTACTATCTTAGTTTATAATACAGTACAACCTCTGTTAACCAGAATAGGGGGGGGGGGGGGGAAGGTGGTTTCAAATTATTATTAAAACATCATTTTTAGAGGTGAAGAAACATTTTTGAATGTTGTATCAAAGTAAATGAGGATAATGCATATACAGTGTTAACAAAGTAATTTAATAAACCCAAACTTCTGTAGTCCCTTCTTTCTCTATTACATGAACAATAAAAACACAACCTCATGCAAAATCTCACCATTATTCATAATAATTTTCTTCATCATTGTCATTTTTCTCATTCTAGTCGGTGGGTTAATTTTCAATTTTAATTTCTTATTTCACCTCATCTCGTACCATCAGGGGCCGATGATCTATGTTTTTTATCTACCTTTGTGTATTTTAAATTTGAATTAAATCAAAATCTGAATTTATTCTGCACTTCAAAAGCTTCAGATTGAGCTGCGTTGTTCCTCCTTGATGGGGTAGCTTTTGAAAGTACGTCTTCATAGTCCAAATGTTCAGCACCTCTATATCTATAATCACATTACTACAAAATACTAATAGCCTTAACTATCAGTTCTGCTATTTTGAATTTTCGAGTACGACTGAGAGCTGCCAGCAGCGTGAGTGCGGGACTGTTGCAGGGTAAAACCTCCATGGCGAGGAGCCTGGCTATAGCCAGCAGTAAGGTGCTAGGGCAAGCATCCATGAGCCAGCAGCGAAGTTGCTGCATAAACGTACTCTAAAGTAGAAACAGTTTCAGGAAAGACAATTCAGGAATCACTAAATCACCAGAGGAATGTATACAGGGTGGTTGGAAACAATGTGAACTGGGTTGGTGGGTTGGTCATACTGATGAATAATTTGAAAAAAATAATTTGATATCCTTCGCTGTTATTTTATCAGCTGCTGAAAATAGCCGATCAGTTTGCTTTGCAGGTGAATTCAAATGGACTTTGTGAGGTGGTGTTGCTTAAAGCGGATAATTACATTCCAGTCAGCTTGACGTGTGTTGCATGTAAGCTCTGGGAAAGCATTCTTTCTAATTATATCAAGCATTTGCAAAATTAATTACTGGTTTGATAGAAGACAGTTCGAGTTTAGGAAAACTTATTCCAGTGAGGGCTCAGCTTGTAGAATTCCAGCAAAATATAGCACATATTTTAGATTCAGAAGGTCAAGAGGGCTGCTGCACCACTATTGAAACTAACTAAAGCTTTTGATAGGATTGATCATGGGAAACTATGATGAAAATGAGGGATATTGGACTAGACAAAATAGTGATTGAATGGGTGACTAAATTTATACAAAAAAAGGTCTCAAAGTTTTATCTGATGCTGTACTGATAAAGATGGGGTTGCGGACGGCAGCATTATTGGACCTTTATGTTTTCTTATATACAAATGATATGAGTAAAGAACTGGAATCGGAGATAAGAGGAAAAGTCCTGAAAGTTTTAATTACAGTGTTAAAGGAACGGGATAGCCTCGGGGGATTACTGTAATTATCTAGGTGTTAATATAAGAAAAAATCTTCATTGGGGTAATAACAAGATTGTAAATAAGGGTTACATCTCTTCATATGGTTATGAGGGTATTTAAGGGTTGTAAGGATGTGAAGAAGAGGGCATGCAGGTCATTGGTAAGACCCCAATTAGAGTATGGTTCCATTGTGTGACCCTCACTAGGATTACTTGATTTGAGATTTGGAGAAGATCCAAAAGAAAGCAGCACGATTTGTTTTCGGTGATTTCCGACAAAAGGGTAGTTTATAATAATAATAATAATAATAATAATAATAATAATAATAATAACAATACCCTTAGGTAGCTATAGATATAAGAGTAAACAAAATGGAAAGAATGCTTCATATGACAAAAAATATATAAGAAATCTCTGTCCTGGAACTTGAAATTAAGGCATTATCAAACAGTGGCCCGGCCAGAAATTTTTATGTGAAGCAGAAACACTTGGGGCTGAATTCATAGTCAGCACTTCACTTATTGTAAGTATTCACTCATGAGTGTACATTTCATAGACAGCATTTAAAGAGCACACTCATTGATGCAATAAGTATTCACTGGAGATGTGGCAATGCAAACTATGAAAATGCCCAGAGTTTTAACAATGCTTTTAATGATTTGACAAATATATCTGTAGCCCTTACATTGTAGTAGGCTTTACTTCCCCAATAAAATAAAAATAGTATGTTTTGATGCGTGATGCCATGATTTCAGAAACTTCTGATATAACTTAATCTGGCAAACAATTGGTTGACTAACCTGATATAATTAGCACAAACCAATCTTAAAATATTGCCATTAATGCTTTTGGGCTTGTGCCGTGTTAAGAAAATAAGGTGAAATTCTTAACGTTTCGCAGAAAACTATGCTCTGCGTCCTCAGAAGAATTCTCGACTGTCCACGAGAAAGGCTTCTTAAACAATGACACTTTTGAATTTCGAACGTTATAATAGAAGTAGAAGTGGTATGTTCAATCACCACCAGGTGGCCCCTAGGACGTAGCACAATGCTAGCGTTCGAAGCGGAAGCTGCCCAAACCATCACAATCAGACTGACCGGTTCGCATAACGTGTTTGCGTAACATATGACAGGTGTAAGACATAGACATAAGCCTGGAATGAAACATCTGGCGACAAGGAATGTACGAATTTGGAAAGCACCGAGACGAAATAACAATAGTGAAGGGACAGGGAAGGGAACTACCCACGTAAATTCTTAATGGCTGGCAACCAGGTATTACTTAATTGATAGCCGGTGTCCCTGTTGAAATTGTTAGGATTACTACGTATTTCCACAGCTTCCCGTATAATCCTGGACCTGTAGTGTCTAGTGTGGGTAAGAGCTCAAACATCTTGGAACATGACATCATGACCCGACAATAGAGCATGCTCAGCTATTGCCAATTTGTGATGTTGGTTGAGACGAATATTACGTTCATGTTCTTTGATACGGGTAACAATGGACCGGCATGTTTGGCCGATGTATACTTTACCGCACGTACAAGGAATTTTGTATACCCCAGGATGTAAAAGTGGGGACAATTTGTCCTTGGTTAAAATAAATAGTGGTAGTGCAACACGTTCATTTTTCTTATAGTGTTGTTCTCCACTATTTTATAGGCTTACAGTCTATATAACTTATCACCTTGTAACACGTTTCTAATTAAGCGAAGAAATGATGATGATGATGATGATGATGATGATGATGATAATCTGAAATTAATCTTCAATTAACAATATCTTCATTAATGGTGAGATAGTGAGTCCTCTAGAGGTTATGTTCACTCTCAATCAAAGGAACAAGAATATTCATAACTCTCACTTTACTAAAACGAAACCTGCTCTAAATTGTTGGTCACATTACATTTTGACGGAATTTTCCATCTCTACTGTGTGCACGGAAAGTATTTTTTGAATGAAATGCAACATATTCAGCAAAATCATTATCCTCCATCTTGCTGCAACATAAGCGAGTTGCTTAAGTGTGTGTGGGAGGTCCACTTGTAGCAATAAGTGGAACACATAGGGTGGCGTGCACCAACCAAGAGTAAGTTGTACTTCCGTAGTAAAGTACTCTTGAAGTCAGCATTCAGCGACTTCCATACGAGAGTAAATTACTTCCGAAGTATTTTAGTCCTTTCAGATACTCCTGGACTAAATTACTACAAGAGTAAAATGTTGAAAAGCACCATCTTGTAGTATATTACTAAAGGAGTAAATAACGCACGAATATAGGTTAGAATTTACTCTCACGTCGTGCATGGAGTAAGCTAAGTTTAGACTTCTTGACTAATGATAATATCGTGCCGTATATGAGAGGAAAGACGTTTCAAACGTGTTTATGGATTACTTAGATTATATTGACGCTTGCATCCGGGAGATAGTGGGTTCGAATCCCACTGTCGGCAGCCCTGAAGATGGTTTTCCGTGGTTTCCATTTTCACACCAAGCAAATGCTGAGGCTGTACCTTACTTAAGGCCACAGCCGTTTCCTTCCAACTCCTAGGCCTTTCCTATCCTATCTTCACCATAAGACCTATCTGTGTCGATGCAATGTAAAGCCACTAGCAAGAAAAAGAGGTACGAGAATACCAAGGAGGATTTATACCCTGGAGAAGTTGTGCTGAGCAAATCGCCCAAAAATGAATAATGGCATACTACAGAAAACAAAACAGGCCTGTAGTGATAACATTTGTTGACTTTAAGAAGGCATATGAATGTATACATAGACCTTCAATGTTTAAAATTTTATGGAATTTTGGACTCCATCCTAAATTAATTAAAGTGATAGAACTTACTTTAACTAATACCATATCAAAAGTAAAGTTTAGAGGAGAGGTTTCTGAACCATTTTGTATTAAAACAGGTTTAAGACAAGGAGACTGTTTATCGCCATTTCTATTTAATTGTGCATTAGAATTTATAATGAGGGAATGGTACAAGGTCAACCCAAAGAACATAAAAGGTGGAAGGTCCAAACAAAATTTAAGTTTAAACTGTTTAGGATTTGCTGATGACCTTGCTCTATTGTCCAACAATATTCAGAAAACTCAACGCCAAATTAAATCTCTACAGGGAATAGCAAAAAAATAGGTCTTAACAGTATCCTTTGAAAAAACTGAGATCATGTTTACACATCCCCCTCTTGTAAATAAAATAACAATTGAACTGATGCGCCGAAAAGGGATCTAACAGACATTTTTTCTGAAAGTGATGTTTCATCGAGATAAGGATTTATATAGATGTTCCTGCATAGTGGCATAGCCATGTGGAAGAATTTGGAACTTGTTGCTGTGCTAGAGGGTGGAGAACTTCTGTCCCTTGTGGAAAAGCTAACTCCAGTCCAAGATGGCATTTTTTTGCAATTATCTCATAATAGAGATTTTGGTGGTTAGACCCCTGTTCGGCGCATCGCTTCAGTTGATGGGCAAGAAATCAAAATTGTTGATAAATTTAAGTATTCAGGAGAAATCATAACTTATCTTAATGAGAAATCACCTTGGCATAACAGAATAAATAAATTAAACAAAGCAAATTATATTACCAAGACTACATACAATAAAAAAGCTTATCGATAGTAGCAAAATTAAGGCATTTATAAAACAGTCACACAGCCAGAAATAACTTTTGTTACGGAAATTTTTTTTTAAAACTACTAGTACAGCTGAAACAGACAAATACTTTAGACAGAAAGAAGAAAAATTTTAACATGCATAAATAAACAGTACTGTATCAAGTTAATGGACAATGGAGAATAGCATCAAATAAAACAGTTTATTAGGAAATTGAACCAGTATGGAGCACGATTAGGAAAAAACTTATATCATTCTTTGGACATCTTATCAGAACACCTGATACCAGAATTAGCAGAAGAGTAATTGAAAAGTTATGGAATAGCAAGACCAAGATTATATGGATCACGGACATTAAGGAGGATAATAAAGAACTACAAACAACAATAAACGATCTCAAAAATAAAGAAAAAATTAAGATACTTCAAGACACACACACCAGGCTGCAGACGAAGATCAATAAAAGGTCTAATAGGAGGGTATTTTTCAACAGAACAAAGGAAAGCAGTATCTCTCAGAATGAAAAAATATTGGGCTGACAGGAGATCAAAAAATCCTTTGTAAAATTGACTAGAGTGGTTCAATGTCGGCCATAAAATGTAAAATATATGAATTTATTATTATTATTATTATTATTATTATTATTATTATTATTATTATTATTATTATTATTATTATTATTATTATCGTTATTATTATTATTGTCCCTCCTCTACTCTCTACGTCTGTCTTCAGTTGGTCCATGTATGCATGTGGTGTTGGAGTGCATGGCATTATCTGTACATGCCCGAACCATTTAAATCTTGCTGACCTTAGTCCTTCTTCCAAAGGGTGCTCCACTCCCAAAGATGATCTGACATAGTCATTTCTCACATGATCATGGTGTGTTTTTTGCATGGCATTCCTAAGAAATTTCATTTTGCAGGCCTGCAGTTTACTAAGGTCTCTAGTCTGCAACATGCAGGTTTCTAGGCCATATGCGAGTATGGGAATAAGATACGATTACAAGGACATTTATAAAGGCAAGGGTGATAAAAGGAAACCGGAGAACTACAGACTAATCAGCCTGATCAGTATAGTTTGTAAAATACTGGAGAGTTTAATAGCAAAAGTACATCGGGGGGGATATGTGATGATAAAAATTGGTTCATGAGGAGCCAGTAAGGATTTAGAAAGAAATTTTCTTGTGAGGCACAACTGGTGGGATTTCAGCAAGACATATCAGATCAGTTGGATTCAGGAGGCCAGTTAGATTGCATAGCCATAGATCTTTCTAAAGCCTTTGATAGAGTGGAACATGGAATATTATGAAAGAAATTGGAGGGAATAGGATTGGACGTAAGGGTTACATGTTGGATAAAAACATTTCTAAATTCAAGGGTTCAGAAAGTCAAAGTAGGAAATAATGTATCACAGGAAGAGAAAGTTTGGAAGGGAATTGCACAGGGTAGTATAATCGGTCCATTACTTTTCTTAATATACGCAAATGATTCAGGGAATAATATAACATCAAAAATAAGATTGTATGCAGATTACATAATTGTTTATAGGGAAATAAATAACATTGAGGACTGTTCAGAATTACAAAGGGACCTTGAGAGTATCCAACAATGGGTTGAAGAGAATAATATGAGGTTAATGGAGGCAAATCAACTGTTACAACATTTACAAACAGGAGTTTTAAAACTGAATTTGAATATACTTTGGGTGAGGTAGTTATCGCTAAAGATGGCAAGTGCAAATACTTAGGTGTGAGATTTGAATGTAATTTGCACTGGAAGGGTCATGTGGATGACATTGTTGGTTGGGAAAGCATACAGATCGTCACATGTCATAATGAGGCTACTTAAAGGATGCAACAAAGAATTAAGAGAGAAGTTACTTAAGTATGGTTCGTCCATTATTGGAATATGCAAACAGTGTTTGGGATTCTCACCTAGAATACCTAATAAAAGAAATAGATAGTATGCAAAGGAAAGCAGCAAGATTTGTAACAGGGGATTTCAGGAGAAAGAGTAGTGCATCAGAAATGTTAAAGGAACTTGGGTGGGAAACATTAAGTAAGAGAAGGGAGAAAACTAGACTTGCAGGATTACATAGAGCCTATACAGGATAAGAAGCATGGGGAGATATCCGTGAGAGGCTTCAGTAGGAAAATAATTATATCGGCACGACTGACCACAAGTATAAAATTAGAAGGAATTTTATCAGAAGCAATTGGAGTAAATTTTCATTCATTGGGAAGGGCGTGAAGGAGTGGAACAGTTTACCCGGGGTAGTGTTTGATCCTTTTCCAAAATCTGTACAGATATTCAAGAAGAGAATAAACAGCAACAGAGAAAATAAATGAAATGTCAGAGGACATTCGACCAGTGCAGGTTATTGTAAATAAAAAGTATTTGTGAATAATTCCATTCCCTGGCCTAAGGAGTTTGGACAGCCAAAGCAGGGGACTGCCTGTAGGAGTGAAGTACAGTGGGGACTTTGAGGGCCCTGGAACCGCTACGGTAGCTGTGAAGGCCCTTCAGGAACTCTGAAAAGTGGTGGCAAAAGGGGCTCTGGTTAAACACAGAAGGTCGTTATGCTACTTAGGTTCCAAAATGCGTAAAAAATAAATAAGTAAATAAATGCAATGTAAATGTTAATCTTATACCAGTTGTATAGTATTATTTGAAGTAATTCCACATACTGTGTATGAGTTGACTATGTAAGTACAAGAGATATTATAAGTAGAATTTTGTAAACAATATAAATTTATTAAGGATGAGCTGTGTGGTTAATAGAAAAAATTGTTAGCGTAAATTGTATAATATTGTATTCTAAGAGAATTTTCTTCTTCTCTTGTTAATTTAAAATTTAGTGCTTGACAATATTTTAGTGTACCATTTGCCACCAAGGTAGACACCTCATTTGCAAATAAAGAGATTTTGATTTAATTTGATCTTGGTTTGCAGGGTTATCTTCTTGTCCCAGCTCAGGGGACGTATGAGGTTATAGAATTTAGACCCATTGGCCAGTCTGTTAAGTACTTCTTGCTTTGCTCCACCCATGTTTGAGACCACACTCTCAAATTACTTGAATTCTTGTACTGTTGTGATGTGTTGCCCATCAAGTTTATTTATTTATTTATTTATTTATTTATTTATTTATTTATTTATTTATTTATTTATTTATTTATTTATTTATTTATTTATTTATTTTATGGCAACACATTGGAATATACAACAATATACAAATCATATACTAAAAAACTATGGCCCTATTACTATTAGACATGAAACAGAGTATACAATGAACAGTGTATGCACTTATATTGTGAGAGTCAATTTGTCTATCCAGTTGATAGCATCTGGAATCAACGATAGAAAGTCCTTCAGATCTCCTGAGTATGACATAATACTACGCTGCTGCACAATGTGTTGGATGGTCTGGGGAGTCTCTCCACAAACACAAGATGGATCAGGAATTTTGTTCCATTTGTAGAGGAAGTAGTTACATACTCCATGGTTTGTACGAATCCGATTGGCAGTTTTCCACGTACGTCGAGGCAGATCAAAACCAGCTAGTTTAGTTTGGGTATTTAAAACAGTTATAATGTCTGGTGGTGCATTTTGAATCCAAATTTTTTCCCAATGATCATTTATATTGAAGCCTGTATTGAAAAGTTCAACAGCAAATTTAATTGCTGGATGTCTGGATTTTAACCTGCCAGATATTGCACTTGGAATGTAGTCATTAATTGGAAGGTCTGGGTGATCCAATATTTTCTTATATTCACGTAACAAAGCATCCTGTCTTCTCAGTGAAGGTAGATGAATGTGACTGAAAGTTGGGAGCCAAAATGTTGGTGTAGTTTTTAGACAACCTCTAATTGTACGCATTGTAGTATTGAGCTGGATGTCGAGTTTACTGGTATGGTTGCTGTTCAGCCAGACTGGAGCACAATATTCTGCTGTACTATAGACTAGTCCCAGTGCAGAGCAATGAAGTGTTGCAGCTGTTGATCCCCATGTAGTACCACACAGCCTTTGAAGGATGTTGTTCCTGGAACGGATTTTGGCTGTTGTATTATTCAGGTGTTGTCGATAAGTTAAGGATCTGTCAAGTGTGACACCCAAATACTTTGGAGTAGGATTATATTTAACTAGATTTTCATTAAAATAGATTTTCAGTTGTCGATGTGCCTGTTTGTTATGAAGATGAAAACATGAAGATTCTGTTTTATTTGGGCTTGGTGTGATTCGCCACTTGTGGTAATACTGCCATAGGACTGAAAGATCGTCTGTTAATATCCTTTCAGTTTCCTCTATGCATTTTCTACTGATGGCAATGGCTAGATCATCTGCATAAGCAAATTTCCTGCTTACAGTGTGAGGGATGTCTGCAGTATATAGATTGAAAAGGATTGGTGCAAGTACAGAGCCCTGTGGAAGACCATTTTTCAAAGTTCTTTGCTTACTGATTTCCTTGCCCAGGATAACTTGGAAATATCTTTCACATAGCATGTTATTTATTAATTGGGCTAGAGTTCTGCAGGGGATCACTCTTAAGAATTTTAAAAGGAGGCCCTCTCTCCATACTGTGTCATAGGCTGCTGTCAAGCTTGTTCATGTGGGATATGATCCATAATTTTGCTGTTAATTCGGTTTAGAATCAATCTTTCCAATAGTTTATAGCAAGCACTGAGGAGAGCTATAGGATGATAGTTTTCTGCCTTATTTGTTTCCTTTCCTGGTTTAGGAATTGCTATTATTTTTGTTTCCTTTAGCTCTTTAGGAATGCGACCAGTCTTCAGTATATCACTACAGAACCTTGCTAACCATAGTTTGGCATATGGACCAGTATTCAGTAGGAATTCATTATGTATACCATCAAACCCACAGGCTTTCCCAGCTTTTATGCTTTTAAGTGCTGTACTAACCTCTTCTTGTGTAAATGGTTGTGAATATTCTGTATGAGTTTGGCACTTAGCTTTGACTTTTCTAAGTTCCTGTTTTACCATTCTTGTATGTATTTTATCTCTAGGAGATCTTGATAAAGAGACGATTCGATCAGCAACTTGGTTAGATGATACCAGGGTTTCCCTCCTCTGAACAGGTGGGCTAGCTCCAAGCTTCTTCAGTAAGCTCCAAGCTTTTCTACTGGAATGTTTGAAGTCGAGATTTTTTGTAGTTTTCATCCATTCTCCCGACGAGCTACATCAAGTGTTCTGAGCAGTTCCTCTCCAATTTCATTGTCACCACTTCTGAGAAATTCTTTATAAAGGTCTTGACTTTCTTTATTCCAACCAGGTATATACTTATTTCGATAGCCTCTTGGGATATGTTTTTCAGCTGTTGATATTACAGCGCCTACAAACCACTTGTAATTAGATGATATGGCTGGTATCCATCTCAAGCACTTGTCAAGATCTTCGGAAAAATTCTGCCAATCAGCTTTCTGGAAGTTCCATCTTGGTCTAGGAAAAGATGAGATGACAGGGACCTGGATACCAAGTTCAAGGAGAACAGGTCTGTGCTGGCTTTTGGGGAAACCTTGAAGAACCTTTCTGTTGGCGTGAAGAGGTTGATTTGTAGTATCCTTAGAGACAAAAATAAGATCAGGATTGTAATCCTTGTTCCAAGCAGCTGATCGGAAGGTGGATGGATCTTTGGCATAAAAAATTGGGTGAAGGTTGTTTTCATCTGCCCAGTTTGACAGGTGTTCTCCATTTATATCATTTGAGTTGTACTTCCAGTCAGTATGATGGCTATTGAAATCACCACAGTAAACTGATGGATGTTGATAAACTTCCAGGACATGTGATGGCCAAAGGATTGGAGGAGGTTTGTATACATTTACAATTATTAATTCACCAACTTTGATTGTAATTGTATGGACGTCATCATCTGTTGATGTTGTTAATAGACAGGTATTTGCAATATTACTACGAACATATGTTATATTACCATAATGACAATGATAGGTTATCCCTATCACGTCATATCCAGGAATTCTTGTTCTCCTTCTGGCTTGATCTTCATTCTCTATACGAGATTCTTGAACAAGAAGGACGTCTACTTTATATATTTGTAAGAGCCTTGAGATATATTGACATTTAGATGTACTGATGCCTTCTATGTTGATCTGACAAATACGGATGTTCTGTCCTAGTTTCAATGTCTGTTGTATTTGGTAACCATATTATCTCTATTCATTTTCACGGCAACAGTTTTTGTTTTGCTCACTTTCATCTTAAAATTGGCTACCCATTTGTTGAGCTAGTCTTATGCCTCATTTTCTGTCTCCCCCAAATGGCAACATCACCAGCAAACACAAAGGCATTGAACTCTCCATTTAGTTCCATCTTCAAGTTCTTCATTAGGACATTAATGTCTGCCACAAACAGCAGAGTTGAAAGAGTACTCCCCTGTTGTACTCCTCGAGTTGTCTCAATCATTCTGAATGACCATCATCAATTCTGATGTGACTGTAGCACTTATTGTAAAATTTTCTGATCTTGCCAATAAGGTATTCTGGTGTGGCTAGTTTTTCTAAGCTTCTCCAGATGACATCTCTTGTGAAACACTGTCATAAGCTTTCTCCTAATCCAAGAAGACCACAAATACAGTAGCTGTTTTACCTTTTCCCAGTACTTCTCCACGATTATCCGCAAGGCAAAGATCAGATCTGCAGTGCTCCTGTAGTCTAAACCCACGTTGTTCTTCAAGGTAGGTTCTAGTAAGGTTAGGAGTCTAGCTTCAATATTTTTTTCCATAATCTTTCAACAATGAGACAGAAGTGTAATACCTCTGTACTTCTCACATTTTTGACAGCTTCCTTTCTCAAATATTGGTATAAATACTCTGTGGGACTAATCTTCAGAAACCTGATTCTCACGCCCCACTACACTTAGAATTCGGTACATCCTTTGGATGCCAGACCGTCCTGGTGCTTTGATCACATCAGCTGTTACTTCATCCATCCCAGCTTCAACTGGTGTATTACTCTTTCTACCTCATTCCAGGTAATCAGTAAATTATCTCTTCTTCCTGACCATTCACCAGATTCTGAGTTTGCAGATCCATTTAAAATATTATTGAAATATATTTCTGACATTCCTGATGTCTTGCATATCCCTGGCTAACTGTCCATCATCCTTAAATGTACACACCTGTTTTCACATTGCTCAACAATAATTGGTTTAAAGGCATTCCATGGGCTGTTTACATTTTTATTTTACATTTTCCACCAATCGTACTAAATTTTTTAGACTCCTTCATCCCTGTCTTATCAAGCATGTGGTACTGCCTAATAGTACTACTTTTACAGCCTTTCTATCGCATTTTTTAAACTATGACAGAAATATCTTTATGATCACTTTTACCATCTATTCAATTTCTGTATAGAGCTTCTCTGGTTTTATTAGCACGACATCCAGAATATTCTTCCTTCTAGTTGGTTCCATCTCTTTCTGATTCTGCAATTCTTCCCAGTTAACATTTGGTCAATTGAGACCGCTCACTACGATTGCATTCCTTTTGTTATTGTTTCTCACATAGCTGTTTAACTTATAACATAAATCTGTATCACAGCAATGTAAGGTCCATGTTTCACAACCATAGAGAAGTGTTGAGATGACTACAGCCGGGTATTCTGTTAGTTTTATGCAAATTGTAAGGTCTTTAGTCCTGAAGATTCTGTGGAATAATTGGCCATAGGCCACATGGGCAGCACGAACCCTGTTTTCCACATGTTGTTCCGAAGTACAGGACTTCAGCAAGATACTCCCAACATATGTGAAGTGGTCTGCTGGTTCCACTGTGGTACTGGAGATGGTAATGTTAAATTCAGGGGTGTTAGTCTCTGGTGCAGGCTGAGCAAGTACCTTGTTTGATTTTTGTGGCATTGATGATGAGGCCGAAACAATCATATACTGTAGCTGGAGTGTTTTTTCACCAGCAAAACTATGCTCTATCATGAACATCAAGTGTGAGAACTGTATCTCCAATGTCGAAGTTCTCGAGAAAGAGTGTAGAAGCATTGGTTGTTGGCTTTTGCCTAGATGACCAGGCCATATGCACTGTATGAATGACACAAGGATACCATGTCAGTTCACATATTGTGAACTTGGCTCTGATTCGAGACCATCCCTTGAGATGCTTCAAAGACCAACTGAAGCAAACCTTAAAGAGGACAAAAATAAAACCACAAACTTGAAGCACTGACTGAGGACCATATATTTTGGCGGCAAGCTATCTGTGCCCCAATTCAAAATTTTGAATAAGAACACCACAGACATGCAGAAATGAAGCTACAAGTCACCAAAACCCAGCCCAGATCTCTCCCATCTCTAAGCTGCATGATGTATGGACATACGTTCTGCTCAAGAATCGTCCTTTACAGCCATCAGAAGTTTAAACACAAACTCCTGTGAATTTGAAGTGAGCTATCAGCCAGAACAATTGTATGCTCGTAAATGAGTAAGGGTTGCTGCCGCCGAATTCACTATCATTATCACCCCCCTTCTGTGTCTGTATACCCCAAAAATATTAAGTTGCCTATTATCTTTAGAGATGAGCCTTACACCTAGAATTACATGTTTCTCATTCATTCTTAACTTTTTTTATAGCTTAGAAATTCTCCCTTCGCCAGTATGAATACTCTCCCTCCTATCCTGTCCTTATCCATAATACCGCTTCTTAACCATGATTCAGTTCCTGTTACAAAGTGTGCGTGTGTGTGTGTGTGTGTGTGTGTGTGTGTTACATATATCACTTAGCTCCTTTTCCTTTCCTAACCGGGCGAGTTGGCCGTGCGCGTAGAGGTGCTCGGCTGTGAGCTTGCATCCGGGAGATAGTAGGTTCGAATCCCACTATCGGCAGCCCTGAAAATGGTTTTCCGTGGTTTCCCATTTTCACACCAGGCAAATGCTGGAGCTGTACCTTAATTAAGGCCACGGCCGCTTCCTTCCAACTCCTAGGCCTTTCCTATCCCATCGTCGCCATAAGACCTATCTGTGTCGGTGCGACGTAAAGCCCCTAGCAAAAAAAAAAAAAAAAAAAAAATTTCCTTTCCTACATTACTTCTACCATTTAACACCAACAACTATGTCATCCTTATTTGACTTCCAACTATCTCTGCTCTCTCTATCACTGTTCCCTAGTTCACCACATTTTTCCTGAACATACCTCTCTGTAACCCTTATAAATAAATCTCCTAACTCATGTACTACTGTGGTTCTAGTGAAGACCATCTGAGCACAGATCCCTGTCTCTTACTCATCCATTAGGATCTACCAATCTCACACGGTTTCTCACATAACCATTTCATAGTCTCACTTATATCCCTGATCACCCTCCAGTCAGTGTACCTCCTACACAGCTGCCTCTGTTGATCAGTGATAGTGTCGGCCTCCAGTCCCAGGATAACGGGTTCAAACCTGGTAGAGATAGTCAGATTTTTGAAGGGTGGAAAAAAGTCCATTCCACACTCCATGTCGTATGATGTTGGCATTTAAAAGATTTCTGGTGACACATTTGGTGTTTATCCGACAAAATTAATTAAATCTCAGCCATAGAGGTCCAAGAGAGTTTCGGTTTACGTAGGTGGTTTGAAAAGTTCCCAAAATGCTTTTATTTTTCAACATAGTCTCCCTGTAGACTAATGCGTTTGGTCCAGCATTGTTACAATACCTTGATCCCATCTCAAAAATGAGATTGCTCCAGGCCTGCAAAATACCTCTCCAATTCCGCTGTCAGTTCTTCCCTTGTAGAAAATCTCCGCCCACTGAGGAAAATTTTCAGCTTGGGGAATAGATGAAAGTCTGATGGTGCCAAATCAGGTGAATAAGGTGGATGTGGCAACAATTCGTACCCCAGTTCATGAAGTTTTGCCATGGCAATAACACTTGTCTGCGGCAGAGCGTTGTCCTGATGAAAGATGACCTTTTTCCTTGCCAAATCAGGCCTTGTTTCGCATATCTTTTCCTGTAATTGGTCTAGGAGGTTTGCATAATATTGCCCCATAATTGTTTGTTCAGTAGGAAGATAATCTATCAGCAGAATTCCTTTTGCATCCCAGAAAACTGAGGCCATGACCTTTCCGGCCAAAGGCACTGCCTTTGCTTTCTTTGGTGGTGGTGAATCAGCATGTTTCCACTGCTTTGACTGCTGTTTTGTCTCTGGGGTATAGTAATGGACCCATGTTTTATCTGTAGTAACAAACCGGCACAAAAAATCTTGTTGGTTGCACTGAAAACGGGCCAGACTTTGTTTGGACATTTCCAATCTGGTGTGTTTATTGTCCAATGTCAAGAGCCGCGGCACCCATCTTGCGAATAATTTTTTCATACCCAATTCTTCGGTTAAAATATAATATACCCATTCAGAAGACATCCCTACAGCTTCAGCAATCTGCCGCACTTTCAGTCGATGATCCTCCATGACCATTTTATACACTTTTGCGATAAATTCTGGGGTCGTAACACTTTTTGGCTGTCCACTACACGGATCATCATCCAAGATCTCCCGACCAAATTTAAACTCGCTGGTCCACTTGACAACAGTTGAAAATGAAGGAGCAGAGTCCCCCAGTGTGTTCTGAAAGTCGGCATGAATTTCCTTTGCTTTCATACCTTTCTTTACAAAGTACCTATTTAATTACTGCTCGAATCTCAGTTTTTTTCCCTTGTCACAAATCACTACGCGGGAACAACAACAAAGAGTCGTCACTACCACACTCCTGCAGCTACAGCACTGATGCGGTACGTGTTCACTCACAAAGGATGTGTGATTATTGCGCGGGAACCTCGTTGCTCTAGCACTGACATCTAGCGGTGATTCCGAGAACTTTTCAAACTGTCCTCATACTCAGTCGGCCATCTAGTAGGCCTAGAGTAAAACAGAACATCGAAATTGACAAGCAGACAGCCAGATGGCATCAAATCGAAATATCTGCACATGGTAGCTGAGGGCATATTATTATTATTATTATTATTATTATTATTATTATTATTATTGTTATTATTGTTGTTGTTTTCGTTTCAGCCATCTATAGGCTGCGATTACGCAACTTCCATTGCTTTCTCAAGTTCTTTCTCCTTCCTCTTTCGCCAGTATTCCTTCATCCATTGGCTTGCTCGTGTTCGTTCTTCTGCTGAGAATACTCTATTCTTCCTCGTTTTCTTATCAGCTACGTCCTTCACCTCCGCAACTCTCTGCCTGAAGATTTTTCTGTTTGTTATATCTTCTGCCGTGATCCCACATTTTTCTAAATCTCGGTGGACTTCTTTTACCCATGGGACTTGTGTCTTCCTGTTCCCTGGAAGGTGAGGATCCTGTTGGCGAGTCTCTCCGATCCCATCCTTTTAATATGTCCGTACAACGTCAATCTCCTCTTTTTCATTGTGGTGGTGATGTTTTCAAATTGTTGGTATAGTTCTCGGGTTGGTCTCATGCGAAACGTAAACTTGTCTGATGATTTTATGGGTCCAAGAATCTTTCTAAGGAACCTCCTTTCTTTCTTTTCTAAATCTGAGAGTCCCTTCGTGGCTAGTGTCTCAGCTGCGTATAAACATTCAGATTTGACTATCGTGCTGTAGTGCTTGAATTTGCCTGGTAGGAGAGTGACTTAGATTTGTAGGTGTTCTGACATAATCTAAACGCAGTTTCCATCCTTCTTGCACGTTCTTGAATTGCTGCTTTCTCATTCATGTTTGGAGTCAAAATCTCTCCTAGGTTCTTGAGTTTTGTAGCTCTTTTGATGTCACCGTACTTCATCCTTATTATTATTATTATTATTATTATTATTATTATTATTATTATTATTATTATTATTATTATTATTATTATTATTATTATTATTGTTTTCGAATGGGTCTACTATGGACCACGTTGAGCATCATTCATTTACGGTTCTTCCTCTTTCGATCGGCCCAGTACTTCTTCATCCTTTCGGAGTGGACTTCTTTACGTTCTCGTGACCAGTTGTTGCCGGTCCGTTTTTTGCTACTTTGATCTTGGAATCCCTTAATTTTGTTGATGATTTTTCTGTATTCCTGTCTGTTGTATACTACCTGCTGTGATATATTATTTTCCTCGATATCCTCCTTGACCCCTTTAAGCCAGCTAGTTTGTGTCTCCCTGTTCTCCATGTATTCCAGAATTCGCTTGGCTGTTCTCTCTGGTGGCATTCTTTTAATGTGTCCGTAGAAGCAGAGTCTTCTCTTCTTGAAGGATGTTGTAATTTATTCGGTCCTATTGTATAGTTCCTCATTTGGTCACAGTCTAAATTCTTGACCCACTTTCCTGGGCCCTAGTATCTTCCTCAAGATCTTCCTTTCTGTCTTTTCAATGTTTTCTAGTAAGCCCTTCCTGTTCAGTGGAATACATTCGATTGCATATAGACTTTCTGGTTTGATGACAGTGTTGTAATGTCTGATTTTTGCAGTGAATGAAACTGATTTTTTTTATTATTTAATTTATTTTCCGGGTTGAACCGTGTTGTACTTGTACGCATATCATGTACAGTTTGCCGACGTTTCGAATACATTGCAGTATTCATTGTCAAGGCGACTGAAATACCCCTACTCGATCCGAGGTAATCAGTCTCCCAGGCAGAATTACACTACTAGAGTGGCCTTGATCTTGGCCTTTTATATCCTAGCCTATCTGGCTGACGTAAGCCCTGGCTGTCTCGCGAGGCTTCTGGAAAGTTTATGTCACAGCCAGGTAGTGGGGGCTTGCCCGCGCTGTTATGTAATGGGGTTGCGGCCCGTGTGTTTATGTTGTGGTCTGTATGTCTTAAACTATGAATGATGGGCATCCAAGAATTACTGATTTTGTATCCTTCTTCTAAATTTATGTTATTCGGATGTTTCTTGATTTCGATAGCCTCGCGGATTTTTCTTTCCAGATTCCAAGGGATAGCTGCTAGGATCTTGGTCTTGTCAAATGATATTCCGTGCCTAGTTTCGTAGGAATGCTTGGCTACTGCTGAAATATCTGTGTTTTGGTTCTTGGTGTGACGGATATGTTCTTTTAGGCGGGTGGAGATCAGACGTTTTGTCTCGCCTACATAACAAGCTCCGCAGCTACATTCAATGTGATACACTCCAGGGGCCTGTAATTCTATTGTGTCTTTTACTGGTGGTAGATAACGGGCTAGCTTACGGTGAGGTTTATAGATAGTTTTTATGTTGTATTTGTCCAGTATCTTGCCGATCCTGTCTGTAGTGTTTTTAATGTATGGCAGTATCGCTGTTTTCTGGCGGGTCAGTTCTTCTTTCCCGTTGTTTTCTCCTGCGGCGGTCCATAGTAGACCCATGTTATTTAAATAACATAAATTTAGAAGAAGGATACAAACACTACAGACAGGATCGGCAAGATACTGGACAAATACAACATAAAAACTATCTATAAACCTCACCGTAAGCTAGCCCGTTATCTACCACCAGTAAAAGACACAATAGAATTACAGGCCCCTGGAGTGTATCACATTGAATGTAGCTGCGGAGCTTGTTATGTAGGCGAGACAAAACGTCTGATCTCCACCCGCCTAAAAGAACATATCCGTCACACCAAGAACCAAAACACAGATATTTCAGCAGTAGCCAAGCATTCCTACGAAACTAGGCACGGAATATCATTTGACAAGACCAAGATCCTAGCAGCTATCCCTTGGAATCTGGAAAGAAAAATCCGCGAGGCTATCGAAATCAAGAAACATCCGAATAACATAAATTTAGAAGAAGGATACAAAATCAGTAATTCTTGGATGCCCATCATTCATAGTTTAAGACATACAGACCACAACATAAACACACGGGCCGCAACCCCATTACATAACAGCGCGGGCAAGCCCCCACTACCTGGCTGTGACATAAACTTTCCAGAAGCCTCGCGAGACAGCCAGGGCTTACGTCAGCCAGATAGGCTAGGATATAAAAGGCCAAGATCAAGGCCACTCTAGTAGTGTAATTCTGCCTGGGAGACTGATTACCTCGGATCGAGTAGGGGTATTTCAGTCGCCTTGACAATGAATACTGCAATGTATTCGAAACGTCGGCAAACTGTACGTGATATGCGTACAAGTACAACACGCTTCAACCCGGAAAATAAATTAAATAATTCTTCACACCGTGGAAGCTTCACTTCTAAGATATGATTTTTTTTATTGTAGACATTTCGACATAACTGGTATGCTGCTTCCATCTTTCTTGCCCTTTCCTGTAATGCTATTCCTGGTAGTCCTGTTGGGGTTATCCATTCCCCCAGATATTTAAACTTCTGTACTCTTTTAATTGTTCCATACTTGGTGACAATATTTTGTGTCGGATCCTTTTTGTCCTGAATCGTTAGTTCCGTCTTTTCGAAGGATATCTGAAGTCCCGTCTTTACAGCAGTCTCTTGAAGTGTTTCAATTTGTACCTTGGCTGTTTCAGTGTCTCTGCCAGTATTGCCATATCATCTGCGAATGCTAGACAGTCAATTTGGACTCCAGATCTTCCCAGTGATATTCCATTTTCCACCCCTAATTCCGTCAGTCTCTTTCTCCACTCTCTGACCACTTTTTCAAGTATAACATTAAACAGGAGTGGTGACATCCTGTCCCCTTGTCGGACACCTGTTTCGATCTTGAATGGTTTTGACAACATACCCATAAACTTAACCTGTGATGTAGTGTCAGTGATGGTTTCTTTGATTAAGTTTCTAGTTTTTTTATCTATCCCAAACTCTTCTAACGCGCTTATCAAGGTTGCTCTGTCGACTGAATCATAGGCTTTCTTAAAATCCACAAATACAATCAGTAGATTTTTGGCTGTGAGTGCACGTAGTTGTATTATGGAGATTAGGTTGAAAATTTGCTCGCTGCATGATCTCCCTTTCCGGAATCCTGCCTGGTATTCACCAAGTTCTTTTTCTATTATCCCTTCAGTCCTGTTTTGTAGTGCCTTGGATAGAATTTTAGAGGCAACTGGTGGCAATGACATTCCTCTGTAATTGTTAACGTTTGTTCTGTCTCCTTTTTTGTGCAGCGGGTGTATTAATGATGTCTTCCATTCCTTTGGGATGCTCTCTGTCTGCCAAATCTCCTCAAACAGTGCTTCTAGCTGAGTCACTAAGTGTTCTCCGGCATATTTCAATAACTCTGCAACTATTACTATTATTATTATTATTATTATTATTATTATTATTATTATTATTATTATTATTATTATTATTATTATTATTCTCACACAGTATCTCGCTGATCTCTGCTTCCTTAAACCTATTCTTGCTTGCCTTACTTTGGTGGCACCAACATGAAAACTACTACATTCTCCTTACTGCCTCCTTCCCTCCTGACCGAGCTCGATAGCTGCAGTCGCTTAAGTGCTGTCAGTATCCAGTAATCGGGAGATAGTGGGTTCGAACCCCACTGTCGGCAGCCCTGAAGATGGTTTTCCTTGGTTTCCCATTTTCACACCAGGCAAATGCCGGGGCTGTACCTTAATTAAGGCCACGGCCGCTTCCTTCCCATTCCCGGGCCTTTCCTATCCCATCGTCGCCATAAGACATATCCGTGTCGATGTGACATAAAGCAAATAGCAAACAACAACAACAACAACAACAACAACAACAAAAACCTTGCCTTCTACTTTTCTCAACATCTGCCTTAACCTAATTCTTGCACAACACTACTCTAGTTTCTTTTCCTCTGCACACTTTTCCCACGTGCTTAACAATGGAGTCTCCACAATGGATAACCAGAGCCACAACCCTACTCACCTCATCAGATCCCCTCACCTCCTGGTCTCTCTTATCTACCCTGATTGTTACAGTACTTACCGTATTTCTCCGAATCCAAGACCTTGAATGCAAGGCGACCCCCACCCACTTTTTCCTTCAAAAATTGAATCAATCTTAAAAAGTGCTTTGTGAAATCATATGAACGCCTTTCTTGTAGAGTATGCATTTTTGGACTATCTTTGTCTTCATGCCAACGCCGAACATTGGCTTTAATTATGCTGTATTTTCTTGCGGCTGCACAGTTATTCGTTATTTCTGCAAGTTAACCATTAACTTAAAATTGGCATCATAATATCAAAGAAAACTCAATGAAAATTTGCCAACAATACCTGTACCACGCATGTCTACAATACTGTTAATAAACTTAACCATGATAGGTTAATATTGTGTTTGGTCCGTATTGACTATTCTGAATGTATAATATAACTATTTAAAATAGTTTATTTGAATCCGCCTTGATCAATACACTCATTAAATGAAAGAAAAACTATTTATTAAACCAAACTTGTTTTGGGAAATCTCAACCATTCCCTTCCTCAGTGGTCAGATCAAAGAACAAAACAGTATCACACAATCTTTTGTTTTACAATTTAATGTTAATGCGGTTAAACATAAAAGATATTCGGCAATGGGAGAAAACATGATTGAAATGAATCATAAATTTACAGACATTTCCAATGACATGAAATTATTACATTCGGCCAAAAAGGGAAAATTAATGAATGTTTTGGAAAATTTAGAAATTTACCTTACACAAAAAAATAATTTTGAATCAAGTTTAAATGAGAGAAGTGCAGAAGATAACCCACTGTATAGACTACCATATGATCATATAAGGAGCAAAAAGAAGAAAAACTTTAAGATCCTAAATTTATGTAGTATTCTCATTCAGTTCAACCAAAATTTTATGTATTGATCATTTTTATAATATTTCTTTTTACTCTTTGATATGGTGTACTAGGACATTACTTCTTTAAATTGTAAAACAAAAGATTGTGTGATATTGTTTTGTTCTTTTATCTGACCACTGAGGAAGGGAATGGTTGAGATTTCGAAACATGTTTGGTTTAATAAATAGTTTTTCTTTCATTTAATGAGTGTATTGATCAAGGCGGATTCAAATAAACTATTTTAAATAGTTATGTTATACATTGTCTACAATATGACGATCCAACAGGAAAATATTCCTGTTGTCTATAAAACTGTTAATTTTACTAAGCTTCGGGTACAGTAGATGCGTTATAACTCTACCACTGAGTAGCCATGGCCTTTCTAAGAATTCAGAGCCTCTCATATTTTGATGCCATTCTGTGAATTCGAGAAGCGCACGCGCGCAGGGATGAAGGGAAGCTGCATGGTTACCGTGGTAGCTGCCAGTGGTGTTCGTTATTGTTAGGTCGTGAATGCAAGACGACCCTTGCGTTTTCACATGAGATTCTGAAGGAAAAAAAAGCGTTGTCTTGGATTCAGAGAAATACGGTACTTCCTCCCTTTTCTCCCTCTCATAACAGAAAACCAGTCTCAGGACAGCCGATGGTGGGATTCGAACCCATGTGTCTTCCTAATGCAGAGTTTGGTTCGACGCTGTAGTTTGTTAACACGTGTGGCCACTCTGCATTATTATTTCATATATTTGTACAAAATTAATTATTACATCACAAGTAGGGATGACATAAAAATGTTAGTGTTGAACTGTAGAAGTATTGTAAAGAAAGGAATAGAATTAAGTAACTTAATAGATATATATTTACCAGATAATCATAATAGGAGTTGAATCATGACTGAGAAATGATATAATGGATGCAGAAATTTCTCACGGAACTGGAGTGTGTATCGTAGAGATAGATAGGAATGGTGGGAGAGGGAGTATTCATTCTGGTGAAAGAAGAATTTGTAAGCTACGACAAAGTTAAAGATGAGAAACATGAAATTCTAGTGGTAAGGCTCATTTCTAAAGATAATAGGCAACTTGATGTCTTTGGCGTGTACAGACCGGGAAAGGGTAGTGCTGACACGTATTCAGAATTATTTGATAAGATAATCAGCTATGTGGGAAACGACATGGAAAGGAATGTGATTGTAGCGGGAGATCTTAATTTACCAAATGTCAATTGGGAAGGAAATGCGAACGACAGGAAGCATGACCAGCAAATGGCAAATAAACTAATTAGGGAAGGACAGCTGATTCAGAAAGTGATGGAACCAACTAGAGGGAAATATATCCTGGACGTGGTGCTGATAAAACCAGATGAGCCGTATAAAGAAACCGAAGTAATAGATGGTATTAGTAATCACGAAGCTGTTTTTGTCGTAGTTAAAAATAAATGTGAAAGAAACGAAGGTATTAAAATTAGGACTATCAGGCAGTACCATATGGCTGATAAAACAGGCATGAGGCAGTTTTAAAAAAGTAATTGTGATCGGTGGAAAACAGTAAATAAGAATGTAAACAGACTCTGGGATGGGTTTAAAGAAATTGTTGAGGAATGCGAAAACAGGTTTGTACCCTTAAAGGTGGTAAGGAATGATAAAGACCCACCTTATTATAATAGAGAAATAAAGAGACTAAGAAGGAGGTGCAGATTGGAAAGAAATAGAGTTAGAAATGGCTGTGGAAGTAAGGAGAAATTGAAGGAACTTACTAGAAAATTGAATCTAGCAAAGAAGGCAGCTGAGGATAACATGATGGCAAGCATAATTGACAGTCATGCAAATTGTAGTGAAAAATGGAAGGGTATGTATAGGTATTTTAAGGCAGCAACAGGTTACAAGAAGGACATTCCAGGAATAATTAATGAACAAGGAGAGTGTATATGTGAGGATCTTCAAAAGGCAGAAGTATTCAGTCAGCAGTATGTAAAGATTGTTGTTTACCAGGAAAATGTCCAGATAGAGGAGGTCACTAATGCTAAAGAAGTATTAAAATTTACATATGATAATGATATTTACAATATGATACAAAAGTTGAAAACTAGAAAAGCGACTGGAATTGATTTGATTTCTGGGGATATACTAAAGACAATGGGTTGGGATATAGTACCATATCTGAAGTACTTATTTGATTAGTGTTTGGTTGAATGAGCTATACCAAATGAATGGAGAGTTCCTATAGTAGCCCCTGTATATAGACATAAAGCTGAAAATTACAGGCCAGTAAGTTTGACATGCGTTGCATGTAAGCTTTGGGAAGGCATTCTTTCTGATTACATTAGACATGTTTGCGAAATTAATAACTGGTTCGATAGAAGGCAATTCGGTTTTAGGAAAGGTTATTCCACTGAAGCTCAACTTGTAGGATTCCAGCAAGATATAGCAGATATTTTGGATTCTGGAGGTCAAATGGACTGTGTCGCGATTGACCTGTCTAAAGCATTTGATAGGGTGGATCATGGGAGACTACTGGCAAAAATGAGTGCAGTTGGACTAGACAAACGAGTGACAGAATGGGTTGCTATATTTCTAGAAAAATAGATCTCGGAGAATTAGAGTAGGCGAAGCTTTATCTGACCCTGTAATAATTATAGTGCTATTAAAACAATGTGCATGTTCTTACAGCTCTCAGCGTAGTAGTAGGAGGTGGCAGTTACTATGACAACCATTACACACCTCCCATTTAAGCCATTTCCAGCTCGACATGCGCTCTCCCTTTTCCTACCCCCACTGCCTTAAAGCTTCGTGAGTTACTCTGTCCGAATTCCACGTTGCCAATATAGTATACTATAGCACATGTGGCTGGGCTATTTAACAGTGTCTGCTTTGAGTGATATTATCTGTATAGTGTGTTTTTTGAAATCAGCTAAATATTATAGTGCTATTGCGTTCGTGTTAATAAGTGTATCGTTATCAAGGGTGGCATTCTAGTGTAGTGAAAATTTTAGTATTGTGCAGTAGAGTGTCATTTTTAACACCTTCTCATTTACTGAACTCAAAATGTTGCAACCCGTTCAGAGCGCCGCTAAATGACGAGTGCGACCTAGAATTCATTCACCTAGAAAAGAGGCAAGGGTAAAGGAGAGGCATGGCTTTGCTATTCGTGGTCAAGCTTGCGATATGGTATGGGCTTTACGATAATATTTTGAGGCTAAAAGGGAAAATGGAGGCCAACTAATAGACATTAACAAAGTTGTAGAAAGAACAGCAGCAGCTTTGAAAATTTCTCAAGCCACAGTAATTAGAATACAAAAAGAAAAAGAAAAGAAAGAAAAGGAGCCTTGGGAAGAAGGTGAAGGGGAAAGAGAGGAAGCGGATGTATCTGGACCATCACATGACGGGTTATCAACATCGGGCAATACCCGGCACTATGACAAACGTGTGACCAGTATGGATGGTTTCCAGGAAGGAGCAATTCGACGACATATATATGCCTATTACAAGAGAAGGGAACACCCAACACTACGGAAACTACATAAGAGTCTTAGAGAAGATAAATGATTTTTTGGTAGTGCGTCTTCCCTTCGAATCTCCCTTCATAAGTTAGGATTTCACTATGAAAAATACTCGAACCGAACTGTGTTGATGGAGAGACATGATATTGTGGCTTGGCGCTGTCACTATTCGAGGGCTGTTAGGAATGCAGATTACAAAAGCATTGTGCGGCTTGATGAAACATTTGTAAATGCTTGCCACACCTTAACCAAGGGGTGGTCAGACAGAACTCCACAAGGCACAATGAAAGCCCCGTTAGGAAAGGGAGGTAGGGTCATTGACCTGCGTGCTGGCACTGCATGAGGCTTCCTTCCAAATTGTTCCTCACGTTCCAGTCGTGAAAAACAGGGGACTACCACAAAGAAATAAATGCTGCTTCCTTCACGGCATGGTTTGAAAATTCCCTCCTTAAAAACATTCCTCCCAAGTCCACCATTGTTATGGATAATGCTCCATACCATTCTGTAATAGCAGACAGAGCCCCAACAAGGCAGACAAGAAAAGCTGACATGCTGACTTGGGTAGAAAGAAATGTCTTGCCTCGGAACACAGATATTACCATTGAACCTTGTACTACGAAGTCAGAGCTAATGGAGCTTGTGACAAACCGAAGCCAGTTTATGTCATCAATGAGATAGTAAAAGTGAATGGCCATCAGATGATAAGGCTGCCTCCTTACCATGTCCATTTGAACCCCATAAGAAAATATTTGGGTACAAGTGAAGGGTTACGTAGCTGAGAACTAGAGGTTCACCATCACTGAAATAGGGATACTGACCAGAGAGGGTATTGAGAATGCCACTGCAGAAAAATGGGCCTCTGTGGTGAACCGCACATGGAAACTGATGCAGAAGCAGTGGAAAAAGGAAAGAGTTTTGGAATACTGTGTGGAAAAAATGATCATCGCCCTCGGTTCCAGCTCCAGCTCCGCAGGTGAAGAAAGCGATTCCTCCCTGGGAGTTGCTCCACTTACACCGTGAAGGTGAATAATTTTCTACTGTGATGAACTTCTCCAAAGTGCATTTTAAAGCTGAGTAACCAGTACGGGAGTCTGCTTTCTGGTAATTAGTATCATATTCATAAAATGTAATTTTGGGTTTTTCTTGAAAATTGGTAATGCAAATTTTCCAGTTTTAGCATGAAGTCAACAAAAATGCCTTGAAAAGCTAATGTTTGAATTGAAGTATACAAGGTGTTTCCAGCACCCTTCGAAATTTTGATAATGTTTATTATTCTTTTTCTGAAAATAATAATTATAAATTATTCTTCCTCTTCTTCTGTGCTTAGTTCTCATTAAGCTGGATAGACTTCAATTTTTAGAATTTTATACAAGGCATGTGAGATTTTAGAAATTAGGAATCACGACCTATGGTTAGAATATGGTTTGGTTTTTTTTTGTTTTGCTTCGGATTTCAATAAAAAGAGGTACCATGACTAACGATTGCAAGTTTAAAGGCACTCAGAACGACAAGACGACTTTTACCTCTCACAACTCTTAATTCCAATTATAGCTGGCATCTTAAATTGTGCCGTTGCCTATGACGGGGTCCGAATGATTTCTCCTTTGTACAAAAATCTCTTAGATATTTTTCTCACCCTCACCTGGATTTGAACCCAGAATGTTGAATGTTGAGTAGGCCTGTCAAAGTGCCATTCTGATACTGAAATCTACCTAAAATTCAAATCAATCTTCTGGAGATAGATTGATCAAAGCCTATGACGAAGGGGAATGAGGAGTTTGTCTTACGTTATTTGAGCTGATAAAATTACTGCTGAGCCACCTTGGAATAATAGCAACGATATTTAACGTTTTTCTAACGCTTCCATGATCTCCATACATGGATATTATTTCCTGCAGGGCGTAGCGCAGAACAAGAGGTGTTAATTGTGATATAGTAACTCCTGCCGGATTATGTGGCAACACAGCGCTCCCTCTTCTTTGCTTGGCGCCACGTGCTGCGAACTGTCAGAACACGCACATTGTTTTAATACCACTATAAGAGGGGAATTCCACAAGGCAGTATTATTGGACCTTTGTTTTCTTATATATATATAATTATGATATGGGTAAAGGAGTGGAATCAGAGGTAAGGCTTTTTGCGGATGGTGTTATTCTCTGTAGAGTAATAAATAAGTTACAAGATTGTGAGCAACTGCAAAATGACCTATAATGTTGTAAGATGGACAGTAGGCAATGGATTGATGATAAACGGGGTTAAAAGTCAGGTTGTGAGTTTCACAAATAGGAAAATTCCTCTGAAATTTAATTACTGCATTGATGGGGGTAAAAGTTTCTTTTGGGAATCATTGTAAGTATCTGGGTGTTAATATAAGGAAAGATCTTCATTGGGGTAGTCACATAAATGGGATTGTAAATAAAAGATGAAGATCTCTGCACATGATTATGAGGGTGTTTAGGGGTTGTAGTAAGGATGTAAAGGAGAGGGCTTGTAAGTCTCTGGTAAGACCCCAACTAGAGTATGGTTCCAGTGTGTGGAACCCTCACCAGGATTACCTGATTCAAGAACTGGAGAAAATCCAAAGAAAAGCAGCTCGATTTGTTCTGGGTGATTTCCGACAAAAGAGTAGCGTTACAAAAATGTTGCAAAGTTTGGGCTGGGAAGAACTGGGAGAAAGACGAGCTGCTCGACTGAGTGGCATGTATTGCATGTAATAAATATCATTTTTGATCCATGTTGATGATATTTGATTAGAATAATAACAGTAAGTTATTTATTAAATTGACCACCTAATCAATACAATAAGTCATTGTCTTGGATGGTTTACATTGATCTATTAACTAAAACTGGTACATGTTTTGCCTAGTATGAATAGCATGTTCTGAGCTGTCAGCAGAGAAATGGCGTGGAATGACATTAGTAGACAAATAAGTTTGAGTGGCGTCTTTAAAAGTAGGAAAGATCACAATATGAAGATAAAGTTGGAATACAAGAGGACAAATTGGGGCAAATATTAATTTATGGGAAGGGGAGTTAGGGACTGGAATAACTTACAAGGGAGATGTTCAATAAATTTCCAACGTCATTGAAATCATTTAAGAAAAGGCTAGGAAAACAACAGATAGGGAATCTGCCACCTGGGCGACTGCCCTAAATGCAGATCAATATTGATTTGATTGGAAATTACATAGGCATTTTATTGGAGATTTAATTCTTTGAACTATATCTATACAATAACTAGCAAGATACCCGTGCTTCGCTATGGTATTATACTTAAATTTATAATTGAATGCTTAACGTTTTATATATAATCCTCTGAAATTCTTGATCTGACTCGTTTTCTGAGAGAATCCGCCAAAATTCGCGATCTGACTCGTTTTCTGAGAGATTACAGCAAAGTTCCTCACATTTTTCAATCTTTCTTTCCAGCAATCGATTTCATACTTCCCGGGCTAGGTCCAGGTATTCCACGCGGTCAGTTGGGTCCCTAAATCTTTGCCATCTTTTCCTATAAGCACTTTTAGTTTGGATCAAATCCTGAGGGAGATCCGGCGTGGTGTCATCTTGGGTGCTTTGGTGGTACTAAACCCGCGGCCGGACTGTATTCTAGTCATTACCTGGCCAGGACCCATTTCCAGCGCGGTCCACAAAATTTGACGACGGTCCAGAACATTATTATTATTATTATTATTATTATTATTATTATTATTATTATTATTATTATTATTATTATTATTATTAATATTATTATTATTATTATTATTATTATTATTATTATTATTATTATTATTATTATTATTATTATATGTTCCGGACCCCACAGCAAGATGCAAGACCGCTATTTGGCGGTAAATTACATCTGCTGCCATTGTCATTGTTGACAATGTTACCAGCACCATTGTCGCGCTTAGGCAAGTGTGCGGGATTTCTAGCGATACAAATTACATACTTCCGTGCATTATTGACCTTATTATAGAGGTGAACAATTGGACGGTCAATCTCATTCCTATAGTTTATTTCAAATGTGTTTACATTTTTATTTATATGCCAGGAGAGTCTACTGTAATGTAAGAACGTTCTCTGAAGGAAAAGATGGCTGTTGAAATCGAACCCAGGAAAAATTAAAATTGATTGGTTTATGATCAGAATAAGTACATCGAAAATCTCCAGCCTGTTTCCAGTCATTCGACTTTGACAGGGTCAGGAATGGAATGAATAAAGCCCCATCTAGCGGTGACAATAGGAATTGTGCCAGCTGCCGAAGCACTCCTCTGGGGCAATGATCGATGAATGACAAAGAAATGAAATATTGACAGTGTTGCTGGAATGAATGATGACAGGGAAAACCGGAGTATCCGGAGAAAAACCTCTCCCGCCTCCGCTTTGTCCAGCATGAATGTCACATGGAGTGACCGGGATTTAAACCACGGAACCCAACTGCGAGAGGCTGCCTGAGCAATGGAGGCTCCTGATAAGTACATTAAGAACAGTAAAATCAATTGGTCTCGCCTCCTTTTACACCCCACCGCCGTTAAGTTTATATACGCCCCCCCCCCAAAAAAAAATTAAAAGAATGTATGTTTCTTTATGTTTAAAGGAGATTCCAAACACAAATGTTCATGTCTATTACCACTTTATTTTTATTAGATGTATGTATTCTCATACAATTAAGTCAATTAATTTTTCAATTCTTTCAGCCCCCCCCCCCCCCCCCTTCATTGGATTTTCCGAAAATACGTATTTCTTTACTTTTAAAGCAGATCCAAATATCAAATTCACGTCTGTAACATCTTAATTTTTTAGATATCAGTAGCCTAATTAAAAGAAATCAACACCATTTTCAGTCACTTTTACCCCCACCCCACCCAAGTGGTATTTCCGAAAACTAAAAATACACATTTCTTTATTTTTAATAGAGATTTAAAAAATACCATTTTTTACTTCTGTAACATGTTAAGTTTTTTGATATATACTGTAGAAATTCTCATTTTAAAATTTCACCCCTTTCCCCTTAAGGGGAGTTTCCAAAAACAAATCACCTATGTTTCTTTACATTTACAGTAAATTCCAAATACCACGTCTGTAACATTTTACGTTTCTCAGATATTCTGTAGATATAGTCTTTCGAAAAATTCACCCCAATTTGTCACTCCTGTTTAACCGCCATTAATTGGATTTTCCAAAAACAAAAAATACGTGTTTCTTTATTTTTAAAGGAGATCCCATATACAAATTTTCAGTTCCTTAATATCTTCAGCAGTTTGCGATATATGTATCCTCATTAAAGGCATTCAACCCTTTTACACCCCTCCTATTGGGATTTACAGAAAACAAAAAATACGTGTTCCTGTATTTTTAAAGGATTTTCTAAATACCAATTTTTACATCTGTAAACTATTAAAGTTTTAAGATGTAGACTCACTCGTTTTAAAAATGCATCCCCCTTTTCACCCCCCCTCCCCCATTATTTGGATTTTCCATAAACGAAAAAATGCCTGCTTCTTTATTTTTAAAGTAGATCCCAAATACCAATTTTCAGGTCTGTAATATCTTCAGGTTCTGAAATATAAGTAGCCTCATTAAAGGCATTCAACCCCTTTTTCACCCTTTTCCACCCTTCCCATTGGGATTTTCCGAAAACAAAAAATACATGTTTCTTTATTTTTAAAGGAGATTCTAAATACCAATTTTTACATTTATAAACTTTAAAAGTATTGAGATATATACACTCATTTTAAAAATTCACCACCTTTTCACCCCCCCCCCCCATTAATTGGATTTTCCAAAAACAAAAAAAATATGTGTTTCTTTATTTTTAAAGGAGTTCCCAGACACTAATTGTCAGGTCTGTAATATCTTCAGTTTCTCAGTTTCTGAGATATAAGATGAAAGGCATTCAACCCATTTTTCACCCCTTTTCACCCCTCCTATTGGGATTTTCCGAAAACTAAAATATACTTGTTTCCTTATTTTTAATGAAGATTCTAAATACCAATTTTTACATCTGTAAACTTTAAAAGTTTTGAGATATAGATGCACTCATTTTAAAAATTCACCCCCCTTTTCACCCTCCCATTAATTGGATTTTCCAAAAACAAAAAAATATGTTTCTTTATTTTTAAAAGAGATCAAAAGTACCAATTTTCAGGTCTGTAATATCTTCAGTTTCTGATATATAAGTACCGGTATCCTGATTAAAGGCATTCAGCCCCTTTTTCACCGTTTTTCACCCCTCCTATTGGGATTTTCCGAAAACAAAAAAGTATGTGTTTTTTTATTTTTAATGAAGATTCTAAATACCAATTTTTACATCTGTAAACTTTAAAAGTTTTGAGATATATACACTCATTTTAAAATTTCAACCCCCTTTTCACCCCCTTAGCGAAGGAATATCCAAAACTCCTCTCTTAGCGAGCACCTACATCTTAATATGAATCTATGCCCAAAATTTCATTTCTTTATGTCCAGTAGTTTTGGCTCGGCGATGATGAGTCAGTCAGTCAGTCAGTCAGTCAGTCAGTCAGTCAGGACAAGTTATTTTATATATATAGATATTAGAAAACAACCAATAGTAGGTCGCTGAGGTGAATTGTGATACTCCAGATGTCATTTAAGTCCATGTTCAGTCCCATCAGCACGGGAGTGATAAGGGGTGCAAAAGAAAATGTCCGATGAATGTTTGTATATTCCAGCATAACTCTCAACTAAACTTGGTACACATACGACTTATTATCTTGAAAAATTACTGTAGGGGTAAGATGTCCATAGCACTCCTAGGGGAGGGGAAGACATGTAAAAGTAATAAAAAAGACTCATATTAGTGTTGAATTCATAGTTTTCAGGGTCGCTAAGATAAACTGTGACACTCTGGATGTTGTTTTAAGTCAAAGTTCAGCCTCCGTCAGCATGAGTGTTTTAGAAGGGATGATAAAGAAAATATCCAAAATGAGAGAAGAATGCTGATTCCGTAGTTTTCGGTGTCCCTAGGCTGATTGGTGACAGTCCCAGTGACAGTTGGAATTATGCATATCATATCTATAGCGTGACGCGTAAATGCATACAGTTATAACTTTTATTAGTTGCTTGAAAGGATCAATTATTTCCCAGACTATCTGGTGTGCCACAAGGAAATACTTTGACGTGAAACTAAAAATCTCAAATTAAAACTTAACATTATACACTTATCAATATTTCTAAATCTACAAAAGAGTTTGTAAACTATCATTCGACGTCACGATAAAGAAATTACACACACACACACACACACCTGTGTGTGGGGGACGCAAGTGAAGAATACACCCACAGTATCCCCTATCTGTCATAAGAGGCGACTAAAAGGGGTGACCAGTGGATGATATTAGAACCATGTGATTACTTGTGATTGGTACCATTACGTGTGGAACACCATGATAGACATTACTTGCGACTAGTACCATCTTGTGAGTAAAACCATGGGTCTACATTACATAGAAGCAGTACCATTATGCGAGAAACACTATGGGTCTGGGCATTGTTTGTGATAAGTGTCATCGTGTGCATTCTACCGGTTGGTTCCAATGTGTTCAGAATGGGTCTTTGTTACCTATGTGTGGTACCACTTATAAGGAACACCATGGGTCTACGTTGCCTGTGGTTGGCACCAGTGCGAGAAAAGCGACAGGTTTGACTGGTGCCCGTGATAAGTACCACTTTGTTGAAAACTGTGGGTCTGCATTGCCTGAGAGTAATACCATTCAGTGAGGAACATCACAGGTTTGTGTTGCCTGTGGGCGTTACCATAATGTGTGATACGCCGTGGGTCTACATTGCCTATAATTAGTAGTACTATGTGAGCGGCACCATGAGTATATGTGGCCTGTGATTAGTTCCACTAAGTGAGGGATTCCACGGGAATACCAGTGCCCATGATTAGTCCCACTACGTGGGGAACACCATAGTTCTGTGCATTGCTTGTGAGTAGTACCCATATGTGCGAAACACCATAGGTTTTTGTTACCTGTGAGTGGTGCCATTGTTTGTGAGAGTAATACCATTAAATGAGGAACACCACAGGTTTCTGTTGCCTGTTGGCGTTACCATAATGTGTGATACGCCATGAGTCTACATTGCCTATGATTAGTACCACCATGCGAGAAGCACCATAAGCCTACGTTACCTGTGATTAGTACCACTATAGAAGGAACACCATGGTTCTACTTTACCAGTGATTAGTACTGTTATGAGGGGCTGGTGACCTTGATTTTGGACCCCTTTTGATAAGTATCATCCCAGTACTAAGGCATTGTGAATAAGATCCATTGGGGGTTTTTTTCACAATCATTTTTTTTTTCATTGTCATTCGTTTTAGAATCTAGTCATTGTTTACATTTTGCAGTTCTAATTTTCATTTTGTTTACCTTGTACCATTAGGGGCAGATGACCTAACTGTTAGGCCCCTTTAAACAACAATCATCATCAAGAAATTACAAAAATTCACTTCAAACAGGTAGTGCAAATCCTAAAAGTAAACCTCAAAATCAGTACCAGAGCAGAACTGGGTGCTACAGCTACTTTCTGTGTATTCTTAAAACAAAAACTGAAAACTAATTAAATATCTTATCTCCAACACCTTCATTGTGTTCAACTTTCATGTGTGCACATTTTACTAAATGAATTTTCATTCTTATGACTTAGGCTTCTACTTTGTAACAATTTGGATTTGGTCCTTGCACTCTTTCTTGATTCCTTTTTTTTTAACTCCATCAAATGAAAGCCAAACTACTTCACATTTCCTACCAATCATATTGAATTGTTGAGCTTAAAATACTTGGGATCCAAAACCCAGTAAGTAACACATCTGCACTCTGCCACTAAACTTCATAAACTGCTCAAGCTCATTGCTTCACAGCCTGCACCAGCATTTGGAAGAGGATTATCCTTGGAATGAGAATTACCCATTACTGATTTCGAAGGGGCATCTCTTGGAATAGGAATACTCATTTGCTATAGAATTTCCTAGGGTATAATTCATTACTCATTAGGTTAATTGAATAATTTAATTAGGCTAATTTTACAGAAACATAAGTAAAGTTCCAGCAGTAATTAGAATTAAATGTCAATAAAACAATCAAGATGGCTTATTTTAAAAATCACTTGGGATTTAAACCACCCAACCCTGATACTAAACACATTTAATTTTTAATAGGATGAACAGTTTAGGCAGCGAATTCTCTTTTAAGGGTCCTAGATGCACAGTTCGACTTTTTGTACTTTTTTAAAAAACTGCTCACCCCCCCCCACCCCCCCCAAGGTAATACAAATATAAGTAGTGTGTAATAATGAAGAAGAAATTAGCTTTATATTGTTGAAAGAATAACTGAAATTGGCTGTGTGGTTCCTGACATTACCATCCGTACATATAAAAACTTGTGAATTTTCTCTTCTTAATATTAGTTTAGTATAGATATTTTGGTTTAATTAGTCTTAAGACTAAAGCTATTTTCCTTTATCTCCATAGTGCTGTTTGATGCTGAAATAAGATTAAAATGCATACCTGAGGAGGAGATTGGGCAGCCAGCTATCCTTTTCGTGAGTGAAGACTAATTTACTTGATTGCATGAGGAATTTGCAAGGAGAAAGACAGATGAGAAAATATATCAGGAGGGGGAAGACCTGACATATTTACATTCGTACATGCAGATTACCAAATTCATTATTACTGTATGTATTTGGAGTGGAAGGAGGCTTTTGATATTGGACTGCAACTTCACTAGCTTCATATTTTTAAAAACGAATGCATGAATGTACGTCCATTTTATCTCATCTGTCAGGTTTCTCCTTGAAAACAAATCTGAGCATGCAGTGTGTTGTTAACTAGTGTTTCATTTTATGTCTGTAATGAATTTTCTTATGACTTATCTTTGGATTTATCCTATTAATCTTCTGGAATCATAGTGAAATGTTATCTTTGTCTTTTCTGAATTTTACTGAGTGGCATGGCCATGCGTAGCTGTAAACATGCATTGAGGATTCAAGTGCCATTGTTGGCAGCCCTGAAGATGCTTGTCCATTTTTTTTTTACCAGACAAATACTAGGGCCGTGGAACTATCAAAATAATGTTCCCCAGCAAATTTTGCACATGCTGCTGTAACTTAAAAATTTTTATATGCTGGAGATGAGTAGCTGAGCAATCATAGTCTGAGTTCAAAAAGATTAACTTCTTTCCTTAGTGTACACCGTATTTGATTATCTCATACCTCTAAGGGAGCTAGGAAAAAGTATGCATACTGTAAACTTTCTCGCACAATGCATTCTTTCGTATTTTCTTCTTCAAGGAATATTTGCTAGCTCTGTTTGATTTTGATGAAACATGATGAGCAGCATTATTTCAGGTTCAGGAGATGATCATAAATTACTGCTGATTTTGCAGGAACTTGCTTCCATATCCTTGCATACTTTTTTTTTTTCTTCATTAAATAAATTGTTGTGTTTGTAAATTGTATTCAAGCTTAAAACATGCTTGGTATGTTCCCAATCCACCATTTACGTAGTGTGACTATGGAGATAGTGACAGTTCAACCCTTTTGAATAGGCGAACAGTCGGGGTAGGTTTTAAAATATTCCTTCCATGGCTTTCTTATATTTTCCTCCATTTATTGAGACATTAGTGGAGAAATAATGTAGAAAGGACACACATATTTTGAAATAACAGAACTGAATTTCATTTAAGTGTAATGTCATTTAATATCATTAGAAATTACTGTACATGGATGAAAAATTTGCAATGGGACAAACCACTAATTTTATGTACGGTAAGTTAAACTGCATTCAAAGAATAAATATTAGGATAATTTTACCTGAAATAAGATGGTGATTGTAAAATAAGATGAACAAGAAATTTAAAAAATAGTTCTAAGTAGATTCTGAATGGTGAAAATCGGCTCTGATGTCAAAATCAGTGGTAATGTAAATGTACACTAGTCATTGTGCATTTTAACTGCATCAAAGCTCGTAAGAGACTTACATATACATATTATCTATTTAAAATTATCTTTCACTTAAACTCTAATAATACTGCGGTCAGTCTTCTTTTGCCCAATTTCCTTGACTGCCGAGAGCTACCCTTATATTCATTTCCTAAATTTCCACAATAGAGTTGTATATCATACAGAGTATGTTATTTCACCTGTTGTTGCTGCAACCTTCATTAGATTCTGAATCATTCAGAACACTGCACTCTTCTGAAGATCACTGCATATCAGCTGAAACAATGACTTATTCACACAGGAGTTCCATCATGGACAAAATGAGACACTAACTGCACAGTCATTGATGCATTTGTCATATCTGTTTATATCATGTACTGATACTTCAAGTTCAGAATTATTAGAAGTCGAACGACTGTTGGAAACTGTGTTCATCTCTTGCATGCATATAATTTGGTCCGAATCCTCTGCTGGTAGTTAAGGTACAGCGCAGCAAGGAGCCCAAGTATTGTTGCAGCTAGTGCAATGGCAATACCTGATGCCACTACCACTTCCCAGTGTAGTGGAGAACATAATTTCTCCTCGGATAGATTTATTAATAATGTGTCATGTTTCTCAGCGCACTTCAGTTCTTCAAGAAACTCGACCTGAAAAAATTAAGACTGTTATTTTTTTAAACAATAAAATAGTTCTTTATAATTTTACTTTTGTGGTGACATGTATAAGCAATACATTTTCATGATGTTCTATTTCGGTGGCATCCAAAACAAACCACAATGTGTAAATCAGCACAGGTGTGGACACAATGTAAAGTAGTCTCAATGGAGAGGGTGGAACAGCGCTGGGGAAGGAGTTGGAGCAAGCAAGACAGACTTACTCTGGCAATAGATGGGAAGGTATGCATGTACTGCTGATGGAGGTAAGCTGCAGCGCTTGATCTTGTCAATCCATCGTAAGTCCACTCGTTCTAGATACGGGAAGGGTCAAGGTATTATTTAATAAATTATGGCTACCTTTGTGTGTGAACGATTCTTTTCAGCATTTAAACTAAGTAAACTGAAGTTGCGAGCAGGCATTTCGCATCAAAATTTGAGAATTTATTAATGCATGTCTGCAATACATTCATTTGCACCCGATTTTGTGACAATTTTTTGCTCACAAAAGGAAGGAAAACTGCAATTTATATTGCTTATATTAGGAAACGTGCGCTACTTTTGTTGTGTGAAAATAATGTCATTTGCCAATGTAGAAACATTGTATTTAGTCTATTATTCAATTTGTTTTGTATGCTACATGGCACAATGATAGTATTTTTGTCCCTTTGTACAAAAGAAAGAAACTGAGGAGTTAACTGTGTCAAAACAGTTTAAAATTACAAACCACCTTAATTTTGACGTCAAATTATTTGTTGTTCTTTCATAGTACTTCCCTTCATGTGACGCGCAGTTTGACTGATAACTGACAATATCTTATGAATAGGGCCCGGATTTATATGCACTAAAAAACCTGAAAATATGCATGCAAATATGCACTAAAAAGTTACAATATATGCACGGAAAATAAGGAAATATGCTCTTAAAAACATGCAATTTTATTCACTTACCTATTTACAGGTATCATTTATTGCAAAAAGAAGCATCAATAGGTAACTAGTAGTCTTTCAATGTTTTCTGGAGACAGACTATATCTGTTGTCCGTCAAAATGAGTTCATAGGCTGAAAATGATCGTTCTACATCAACTGACGTAATTGGACAGTACTTATACATGGGCACCGACGTTTCGGAGCATACATCTGGCAAGGACACCCTAATTCCACTCAAGAATTGACTAATAACTTAATCTTCTTCAGTCCTGGGTTCGAATTCAACACCTTTTCTAACTTGCATTTAATCTTCTCTCCAATTTCGCCTGGAGCGTAATTCAACGAAGATGCAGCTTTTTCAACGAGATCAAGTAATTCATGGAGGGGAGTACCAGAAGATTCTAAGTTTTCAATGGCTTTTGGAAGTTTAGAAAAATGTGCATGAATGAAATTCACATCTTGATAAACAGTAGCGGTTTCAAACACACCTTTTGCATCACGGACACACGCAATATGTTCATCTTCAAGTTTTGTAACCACTTCTTGCACTTCATTAAAATGTTCCTGATAAAATTATACTGCAGATAACCATGTCCCCCACCTAGTCAGGACAGGTTCAGGTGGCAAAGGAACGTCAGGTAGACAATCTTTGTAGAGCTGGACACGAGCTGGTGCTTTCAGAAACAGTTTCTTCCCACATCCAATTAAATTGTTAACAGCTGGAAACTGTGCGCGTATTTCTTCTGCAATGCGGTGTAATCCGTGCGCTAAACAGGTTACGTGTATGAGTTTTGGATATACCGGGCGAGTTGGCCGTGCGCGTAGAGGCGCGCGGCTGTGAGCTTGCATCCGGGAGATAGTAGGTTCGAATCCCACTATCGGCAGCCCTGAAAATGGTTTTCCGTGGTTTCCCATTTTCACACCAGGCAAATGCTGGGGCTGTACCTTAATTAAGGCCACGGCCGCTTCCTTCCAACTCCTAGGCCTTTCCTATCCCATCGTCGCCATAAGACCTATCTGTGTCGGTGCGACGTAAAGCCCCTAGCAAAAAATGAGTTTTGGATAAAATACTTGGAGGGCCTTTGCTGCTTTCAACATATACGAAGCTGCATCTGTGAGCAGTACAAGCACTTTACAACAATTAGTCTCAATTTCAGATGGCCACAATAGTCGCAGAGAATCATTTACAAATCTTGCTATTGTGCTATGGTTGGTTTTCTCTAGTACTTTACAAGGAAGAAGATGTGGCTTACCGGGTTCGTCTGGATGTAATTTACCAACCACGAAATTTGCTATGTAACGGCCACACGAATCCGTTGTCTCATCCACCGATATCCAGACACAGTTCCTTCCGATATCAGAACGGATCAATTCCAGGGTAGATTCATATAGCGGAGGTAGGTAATTTTTCCTAAGAGTTGATTCATCTGGTATTTTTTTATTTACGCAATATTTCTCGAGAAATGATCGCAGAACTGGATTGTTTAATTTTTTTCCATGGAATGTTGCTGCATACGAAAGCCCTACAAAGATCATTTGAAAATGTATTAAGACTACAGGACTTGGGCTTTACCTGTGTAAGAAGTAGTTGTTGTAGTGTGCTGTTCTTCTCCTCCTTTGCTTTAATATGTGCAGTTATTTTTGAATGCTGTTCAAGCTGAAATTTTTTTTCACATTTCACTTCCTTTGAGCAAACTTGACAGTACACGATGGCACCATCTGTTGAATAGTCCCTATTACCCGACACCCACTGATTTAGTAAATCTCTTCTGCTGCTCTTTTCCTTAGGCATTTTTTAAAAACTAAAACTTTTAGAAATAAGATGCAGGGCATTAAAGTGGAACGTAACTAGTGAACTGAAGATACTTCTGTCCTGACCAAGTGCCCAGCCCCCTGAGATTATTATCTGCTGTGGTAGAGAACGGAATTCAGGGAAGTCCAGCCTGCCTACCCACACCTAAGCTATCTGTTGCCATTGTCAGTTGTGAAAGTAAAGTGCCGTTACACAGACAGTCGAAAATACCAACTAGCGAGGGATGCACATAAAATAGGCAACTAGCTAGGGATGTACAAAACAGATTTATTTTAGTAGTTCTTGTAAATATCCTTAAATTCGGACATTATATACCGGAATATGCTGTTACGTCTAGAATATGCACTAACCCTCAAAATATGTCAAAATATGCAATTGCATATGCGCATATGCATTTTTTTTAAATCCGGGCCCTACTTATGAACAATAATTTTGGTCTTCTCGTAATGACACCTGTCCTCTAAAGTTGTGACTGGCGAGGAGACTTCCCTGCCATGTGAAGAGATGGGGAAGCAAAGGTGCACAGGAATAGAGGGGGAACTGCGGTGGCCAGTAATTCTGAATCACAGGGCGTTTGGATCTCTGCACACCACGCAGAATTCTGGATCCCGCTGTTCTCTGCAATAGGCAATGAAATGCTAAATTGTACAGATATCACAGCTAATGTAAAAGAGACGGTAAACAAATCAAGAAAGATAGAAACATGAAGGGGGTAACTTAATAAGTTCAACACAATGACAGTATAATATGGGATGAGGGAGCAACAAAGCAAGCTGGCTGCACGGTTGGGGTCATGTAGCCATGAGCTTTCATTTAGGAACTCGAACCACATCATCAATGGCCCTGAAGATACATTTTTGGTTTCCCAATTTTATACCAGGTGAATGCTGTTGCCACTTTTCCATCACTGAAAACCCTCAGTTTCATAATTTATAACTTTCATTTCCGTGTTGATGTTTGACTTATATATAATAGGAATCAATCGAGGGATGTTCCAGCATTTATTGTAAATAAAGGGTACAGATCTCTGCACATGGTTATGAGGGTGTTTAGGGGTTGTAGTAAGGATGTAAAGGAGAGGGCATATAAGTCTCTGGTAAGACCCCAACTAGAGTATGGTTCCAGTGTATGGGACCCTCACCAGGATTACCTGATTCAAGAACTGGAGAAAATCCAAAGAAAAGCAGCTCGATTTGTTCTGGGTGATTTCCGACAAAAGAGTAGCGTTACAAAAATGTTGCAAAGTTTGGGTTGGGAAGAATTGAGAGAAAGAAGAAGAGCTGCTCGACTAAATGGTATGTTCCGAGCTGTCAGCGGAGAGATGGCGTGGAATGACATTAGTAGACGAATGTTTGAGTGGCGTTTATAAAAGTAGGAAAGATCACAATATGAAGATAAAGTTGGAATTCAAGAGGACAAACTGGAGCAAATACTCATTTATGGGAAGGGGAGTTAGGGATAGGAATAACTTACCTAGGGAGACGTTCAATAAATTTCCAATTTCTTTGAAATCATTTTTGAAAAGGCTAGGAAAGCAACAGATAGGGAATCTGCCACCTGGGCGACTGCCCTAAATGCAGATCAGTATTCATTCATTCATTCGTACTCTGTCTGAACATCATTACTTAGCACCACTCATACATCACTAGATTTTGTTCAACCACAGCCATACAGGAGGCAGACATCTGTGGATGCTACATTTTGCTCTAGCCGGTGCCAAGAGACAGATTCCAAATTTGTTTGCTTGTTTATCAGGAAATAGGAACTAGTGGATTCTACCTAGTTTTTATGCACTATACAGTAATATACACTGGTACCAGTTGTTTCCTTACTCCATAAGAATACAATCTAGTAATGAATATTCGTAGTGAATCTGTACCAAGTACATCTATACAAATCTCACCTTTTGAGGATATCGATGTAAGAATTGCACCAGATATAGTTGTTCACAGTTGCAGCTCCAGGGATTATTATTCAGAGCTATGGTATGAAGTTTTGAAAAGAAGTCCACTGTCTCATCATCAATGTTACTTAGTTTGTTGTTGTCCACTCGCAGTACCTGTGGAGCACACACTGATAGTTTTGGTTGTCTGTCCTTCAGCATTCAAATTTCCTATCTAAGAAAATCCTCTCTTAGCCTACTTTTCTCCTTAAAATATTGTGTAAAAATCATCTTTATTAGTGGTAAAGTCAGGGCTCCAGGCCCCTTTCTTACATTTAATCATTTTTACATTTTTGTATTGTAATGGAGAAAAAATTAAGTAATACTACAACTGTTAGCACTAGTAAATGATGATGATGATGATGATGATGATAAGGAATTGACAAAGTTACTTCTCAAACATTTTGAAATCTTCTGAATTGTCATCAATTAATTAATATGTATTGAGAATTACGGTACTTTACAGATAAATAGTTGTTTTAACATAAAGACAAGATCCTGAATCTAGGGGTTGTTGCTGGAGAGATACACAACTTCTTCCACCAACAAGACTAATCGCTGAAAAACCTCCATAATCTCTCAGTATTGTATCAGTATTTGAACAAGGTGGGTTGTTGTTTTTTAAAGGAAGAGCTGTAGGTTTGCAACACTATTAGTTGTAGCTTTCTCATTTTTGCCAAATTACATTTGATTTATTTTGAAACCAAGAAAGCAGCATCAAAGCATCCACTGGAACCCAGTTCCAAGCAAATGTAGTGTTTGCAGCGTATATATTTATTAACTTATCGTTCTACATTCCCTGTTCATGTATAGAAAATTAAATATTAGACATAAATTATCTTTAAGAAGGTGTACCAATTAAGTGTTCTATCACTAGCCCAAGACTTGTAATTCTAGGGAAATGCTTACCTGCAGATTAAGAGGCAATGTTAAGTTTCTCATTTGGCTGATGTTGTTATGAGATAGAGAGAGCTTTATCACTTTGGAATAAGTTCTTGATAGAGTTTCTGGTAGACTTTGCAGTAAGTTGTGATCTAAATGAAGTTCAATGTTGGAAATCTTTTGCTGATCAGGTAGATATGCAGGTATATCTTTTAATCCTTGTCCAGAACAATTCACAGTTAGTACACGATCCTCTGCATGAAGGAGACATAGACACTGTCTAGGGCACTGTTCACTCAGGGAGCACATCAGTGTGCTGGATTTAAGCATATTCACTGGCAAACCCACCGTTTCTGGTGGTGATGCACAAACCAAATTTCCAATTTCTATGTTGGCTGCAGCACGTACTTCTGGGGCAATTTGAAACTCCAAATAGCGTAGTAAATCATATATTTGACAGTTGCAATGCAGTGGATTACTGTGAAGTATGATGTCAACATTGTTTACTTCTGGGAAACCTACTTTGAGAACAGTTTCTTCTGCCTTTGCTAAGTCTATAGTTTTAATTTGGTTGCTGGCCAGATCAACAGTAATATCTCTGGACTTGAAGTAAAGATCCTGAAACTGAAATTTAATAATACATTAGTTACATGCTTCAAAAGCTTACAGTTCTTTACTTAACCTGAAAGGATAAGTGACAAGACATTAGGAAACCATAACCAGTTTCTTTTCCTTCAGTCCATTAATTGACCAGTTCATTTAAATAAAAATTATGTATCTGGTTGAATAGATCAGTAATTTAAGTGCTGGACTTCAAAACCCAATATTTGTGGTTCTTTCCTGGCTCACAAAGGAACTGTTGTGTTGAAACCTATCTTATAATACTGTACTTCACACAGTTAGGGTGTGTAAAAATTAGTCGTTTAAAAAAAAAATGCAAAATACATATCAGCTGCAAAATAAAAATCAGAGGTTGAGGACAGTGTTGATAAATCCTTGTGCAGACTTCTTTATGATTAAATGGCAGCAAAGCACATTTGTAGTTCTTGGAATAGATGTTCTTATTGAGTGACCTCGCTTATGTAGAGAAAGTTACCTGCTGAAATCCTTGACAGCACTGTTTATGATCTCATGTCTAATAGCACGTGCATGCCTATGGACCGAACGTCGAGGAGATTGATAGTAATGGTGTGTGTCACTGCACAGATGGTCTCCGGTGTTTGGACACTACGAGGCCTTCCAACAGCTACGTTTTAATACTCGAATCACTTTTTCTCAAACTATTCACCCAAAACAGAATGGTATTCCTGCTCGGAACTTTCCCATGTCAACCTAACCCAAAGTGTCTACGAAATAAATGCTGTGTTGTGGTAACAGTCAGCATTTTTTAAAATTAGTCTCAGTTACAAAACCTTGATGCACACCACTCCACACCATGCTAGTGACTGACTGACTAGCCCGTGCGAGGCGATACACGTGCACCTGTTCTCTAAGGCCAAGACCATGTGCGCACATGCCACGACAATAATACCGGCTTAAGTGTTGTGGCCAATACGGGTGTTAGTTTGCTCCAATTTATTATACGTAATAAAAAAGCAAACACTACTCTTTTAAACTGCACAATAAATTTGTGAATGGCCTGTTGGGTTGCTGAGTTATTTACATTTGAAATTCATCAGCTAGTTTTGTCGTACCCTGTATCTGTTTGTATTGTTTGTTTGTCCAACCCTTGTCCCGTTTCTCTATGTGGGCGGGTATGAGGTTACTTGAATCTGTCGTAGTAGGAAGGTTGAGGTGAAACCTGTTGCCAGCAAATAGCCTACTCTTTTCAAATAGCACCAGGGGGTCTGCTCAAGGCTTAATGTCACCATCTGACGAACGAATCGCCGTCAACAGCATCATTCCCTCACTCCATATGAGCACTGCAGAGAGGTTTAGAATTTAATCAAGGCTTTTGGCACGCAATCTAGTGATTAGAAATTGTATATCACCCCCTCCCCTACCTGGCCGACCAACATTCTGAAGGTAAAATTTTTTTCAACCAGTGGGACTCAAACTGGCTAACCACGGTGTCAGACTGTTTTGACTTCAATGCCTTAATGATCTTGGTCACCAGATAAGATGGAAATGTGTATTCTTAAATGCTGATAGCATTAACTTTGAAGAACTTGTGGATATCTTGTGCATTTTAATTCACAAAAAGATACTTCTTTTAAGTTACTTCATACTATTCAAGGAGAAACTTAGGAATAAAAGGTTTTGTCATAGGAGTTCCTGATGATTACATTGTCATACTACAATGTCCCAAATCCATAAAACTTGAACATTTCACCAACTATTGTTGGTAGTTAGGTGTGCTACCTCTCTTCTGCTGCCCTCACACCTCTTTTATTTCTCCTGAAATCATATTGCATTCCTTATACGACAACAGTTTGGTTATAATTTTAATATATCATCCTCAATACGGTTCTATTATAAGATTAATTACATGTAACAGTTTGGTTGTAATACAGTTTGACTATAATTTTCAGATTTGTCTAGATTCTCTTCCTGGAGCAATTAAATCATACAGTCATAGTGAACTTTATCCAAGGCTTAATTGTGGTCCTGGAAACAGGGGTTGATTCATCTTCAGGCATCTTTGTGAAGGCAAACAAAGCTTCCCTAGTTCCCAAGAAATTTTTGAAACCAAACTCGGTCTCATCCGTATCTTGCTCTAATTTCCTGTGTATTCTTTTATTGATTATCTTCAGGAATATTTTGAGTGCACAACTCATTGGACTAATTGTCCGATGGTCGGTACAATCTCGCATTGGCCTTTATTTGGTAAAGCTAAGACCGTAAATTGAAGCCATTCCATAGGAATTATACCTGTATTATATTAAATCTACCAATAATACTGCATTTTCCTGTCCAATGAGTTTTAGTATCTCAGATGGCAGTGAATCTGAACCTGATGCTCTTGTTTCTTGTAGTTTTCGACTGCATGAAGTACTTCTTCTTTACTAACGTCTGGGTCACAGTCATTCTGTTCTTCTTATGTAGGATCCTCCTCCCTTTCATCTGCAAATAGATCTTGAATGTTACCCATCTATTTATTTTTTCTTCTGCATCAGGAATAATTTTGCCATTTTTGTCCAGCAGTTCATTCATCTTCCTAGTTCTATATGCTCCAGTTCGTTCTTCCACTTTCTTATGTACATTGAAGCTGTTGTGATGTTTCAGGGCTAATCTTTCTACAGTATATCTACACATTTCTTCCTGTACCATTCCTCTTTTGCTTTTCTTATTTTCCTTCTTATCTCTGCATGCAAGTTCTTATATATATTCTTATTTTTATAAGTCCTTCTAATATCCATTAGTTGTAATGTAATCATTCATCAAACTCTTCTTACCATTTGTCATTAACATTATAATTCATTTCATTCTTTGTCTTCAGTTGCTCATTCTACTAGTTGGTGTTTCACTGTAGGATCTCTTCATTTAGAAACTTGCATTTTATTAGTTTGACATCTTTGAATTTCTTGAACTTGATCCGAAATTTAACAACCAATGGATTATGGTCTGATCTTATGGCTGCACCAGGAAAAGGTTTTACTGTTAGAATAGTGTCACGATAATATTTACTAGCTCATGCCATTGGCCTTGGTCTGTAATAATTTGACAAAGCAGAAATTAATCTTTATCCATTTTTTCCTCCCATGGGAGAACTTGAATGGATATAGGACAAGTTAGATCATAAAAGGGGATTAGATTTTGCTACAGTAATGTAAACCAGATCTGCAATGTTATCACAGTTCTTTAAATGATCAAAATTATATTCATAATTTGGGAAGAAATCCATTAACAGAAGTTCCCTGTTTACTAATCAGAATAAATCCAGAATGCTTGAATTATATTAAAGGGCATCATCATTATCATTGTATGGCCATAAACCATTTGCAGGTATTTGATGTGAGACCGTCTAGGACCAAGTGAGTTGGCCATGTGGTTAGGGTCTCACATCTGTGAGCTTGCATTCGGCAGATAGTGGGTTCAAACCTCACTGTTGGCAGCCCTGAGGATGGTTTTCCATGGTTTCCTTTTCTCACACCAGGCAAATGTGCCTTAATTTAGGGCTATGGCTTCTTCCTTCCCACCCGTGGCCCGTTCCTATCCCCATGATTACTATACAACCTCTCTGTGTTAGTGTGACGTGAAAAAAAACAAACAACCAACAATCTAGGCTGCCTGCTGGTCAGTTTTGCTGTTCTGTTTTATCCTGTCATATTGGGGAGCAGATCTCTGTTGAACAGTCTATGGCTGAGTTTTAATTTTGTAAAGTGAACCCCAAGTGTGTTCCCAGAAATATTTTCTATGCTGACACAGTACTCCTCTGCCGGGTTTGAACTGTTGATGTTGGGGTTAGTAGGCCAGTACTCTGCCACTGTCCACATTGGAAGTAACTACAGAATCACATATATTACTTGCACTAATTAACACGTAAAATCTGATTATTAATCACAAACCTCAAGTTGTATGATGGCATTGTGACTGAGATTCAGTTTCTGAAGATTCGTGAGGTTCTGCCAGTCGGGAGAAATCTGTGTAATTTCATTATAGTCCATGTCGAGCTCTGTCAGGTGCGTGCAGTTACGCATTGGTGACTCTTCAGATTTATTAAAAGATATATGATTGTGTGATAAATGAAGAACTTGTAGATTATGAGTACTCTTCAGTGCATCTGGGTGAATGTAATGTATAGCATTGTTGTTCAGATTTAGGTATACTAAGTTCTTCAGCCCTTGTAGCATTGACCTGTTGACAAATTTTGGAGCATTAAATAACAAACCACTGCTGCAATCAAAGAAATTAATATGAAGTAGCTTCTCTTATACAGATAGACCTTTACTTACTTACTTACTTACTTACTTACTTACTTACTCACTCACTCACTCACTCACTCACTCACTCACTCACTCACTTGGCTTTTAGTGCCAGGAATGTCCGAAGACACGTTCGGCTCACCTGATACAGGTCTTTCCAATTGACGCCCATGACCGACCTGCGTGTCTGGATGTGGGATGATTTTGATGCTGAGGTAGAGAAATGATGAAACCAGGCATCGGCAGCCTACTCCTGTCTAATAAAATCCAGGAGTCTGCTCAAAGCTTTATGTCCCCATCTGACGGGTGAATCACCATTAGTGTCGTATGCCCTCACTCCATATGAACATTAACCCGGCAACGCCGTGCGGTACCGTATAGTACCAGTGCGCCTTACTTCTGATTTTCTCATACTGATCCTTACTCGCGCCATAAATCTGGCAACTTCGCTTTACATTGTCAAGGAGATACTCTCTACAATGCCTAAAATCAACAAAAGGTTTTATTTGAGTATTTGTTTGCGGCAACAACTGCTTGTAATTTGAGATCGTGTCGAGAGGAATAAAAATGACTACCTGTCTAAAGTAAGTTGCTTTACTTTGTTTATAAATATTGAGAATACGATTTTGTATCATGTGATTTATTGTCTTGAAATATAAGTCCATGAATTGAAATAACAAGCAATTGGTCAGCATTCCTGTGTCAGCTGTTATGATACAAATTATTCCGTTGGTACCGTATGGTACCGCACGGCGCTTACCATGCCTCTCTGTTTACTTTCTCCTCCTTACTTCTAAGGGTAACAATTCATACTGTAGTTGCAAATAATGATTTATGTGTGTCATAAAAATCTATAATTGTATATTTTACTTTTAAAAATTAAACGGCATGACATACTGAACCACTGGAATCTAAGGTATTATCCGAGGAAGATGAAGGGGGTCTCGCAGATAACCTTACGGGAGGTCAATCACGGGTACCAGCAGAAATAGTGCTAAAGCAACAAATTCCGCACAGGAGTAGATAATCCATGTCCGATAATGATTCATGGCCCGGGAAGAGAGCGAAATCATCACCTCATCCACCAGATACCTGGATGGCGTATGGCCCAATTTCACTCCAATTCCCTAGTGCGAAATTTTCCACTTTTCGATATATGATGCCGACCGAAATATGAGGGTTTTCTTTACGATGAAATTATGAATTTCTTGTGCTCTGAAGTCAACAACTACCGGTATATGCTTTTTACAAACGAAAAATAACCCCGAAGAAATGAAAATTTCATCAGCATTTTCCTTCTAAGTAGCTATGTGTAAGTACCACAATCAGAAAAGGGTAGGTGCAAAATATTTATTACGACATATATATTTGGGTGGTATTTTAAGGTAAATAAATGCAGTTGTTTACACTTCTTAGTGTATCTGACACCTTGAGATTCAATGGCGTACATCACTATATCGCTCCGACAAACCAAAGCAGGAGTTGTGCGGCGAACGAATGCGAATTCCGCGGCCGCACAGAATGCGTCACGTGTAGTGTGGGCGTTTGTGTAAACAGCATTTTGCCATTCTAAACTAGTGAAGAGTGGAAATGGGTGACTAAATAAGAAAAGCTGAAATAATATTACTCGTATTTCCTAAAGATATGTCACGTCTGAGCTAATGTTATATTTCGGAATTCCAAAGGGATATCACAAATAAACCTATAAACACCGTTTCTTCTTTTGTTTATTGCTCAGTAATTTGTAAGTGATATTCTGTAACAATATTAAGCATTCAGTTCCATGGTATTCTAAAGAGGTAACAATTTTTATGTTCCAACCAAAAGCTATGTCAAGCGCCGTGCGGTACCGTATGGTACCAGGCCCTCATTTAAAAACCAACGATTCAATTTTTAGAAAAATGACTTTTAAATGTTCTCTGATATGTGAATGCTGGGTATATTAAACAAAAATTTAAAAAAACGAAAATTGAAAACTCCGGCGTTCCCGGGTTAAGAGAGGTTTGGAATTGAATCCAGGCTTTTGGCATGCAATCTAGTGATTACAAATTGTATACCACCACCACCACTACTCCTACCCTACCGGCCAACATTCTGATGGTGACAGCTTTTTCGACCAGAGGGACTCAAACCGGCTAACCTTGGTGTCAGACCGTATAGACTTGACGCCTTAACAATCGTGGCCACCAGGCGGGCTGTTGGGCCTGTTAAAACTGCCATCAGTGACAAGAGCTGTAATGACATTAAAGATGGTAATTTCATAATAGAGATGTAGGCCTGGGTTGTTTGTAATTGACAGTGAATTATTCAGTCACTAAAATCACCTCCGAAATTAACTTGCATGTTTTTATTTCTGTTGAAATTTATTCTGTATAATGTAAGAGGATTGTCTACCATTGCGTTTGATTGTTACTCTTTCTTTCTGAACACTTAATCCCCAAATATCACTGCCAAAGGTGATGCAGTAATAGGGAAAACTGCTGAAACATGGCAGCACCATAATGATGCTTAAAGGACACCGTAAAAAGTGACGTAGTTTGCAGTTGCTTTCCTCACTAGGCCAGAAAGTTGTATTGTAGCACATCTGGCCCTATGAGTAGCAACTTTCATAACATTCAGATGCACTAGTCATGCTCCTAATATCTTTATTTGGCACAACTCGCACCTCTAAGCTTCCAGTCACAGCCAAAAGTGAGACTTGGTGGAAGTTTCATTTTACTCTGGCATGTGCTGAGAGCTGGATTAAAAAATACTACATCCTCCTCCTTCCGAGCCTTGGCCCTTATATGGTTTTGGCGACACGACAGCAATGTTTCCATCAACAAAAGTACTATCTCCATCAAGAAAACACATTGATTTAAGATTTTGTTATCCGTTTGATACTATAATCATACTGGATTCACATTTCATGATCCTTATTAAGAATTATGCATAATTTGTTCTAATTTTCTCATTGAAAGTACACTGCCAACTGCAGCTTGAAAAAGCAGGGAGTTACTATTCCTACAATCTAAACTGACAGAAGTTGTAGTGCAGCTTGTACTGACTTGGATACTTCTATGAATTTAAAGTAGAGTGACCAGATGCCCCTTATTTTACGGGAGTATCCTTTATACCAGCAAAAAATAAACAGGACGCACATTGTCCTGTTTTTCATTAACTGTCCCGTATATTCTAAAATACAGTGTTTAAACTTTATTTATCACAAAGTTGTGATGTATATTTCCCATTGCGTAAAATAATTACTGTTTGTATGGTTGGCACTAAATGTAGCAAACCAGTAAGGGCATACTTATATAAAGTGTAAAAATAGCAACTAATAATCCTGCATAGCGAACATTGTTTTGACATGAATATGTCTTATGGCTGGGAGTCATCCGAAAATTTGTTTAATGGGACAAAATGTGTAACGAAAGTGGCATCACATTAGTCATTACCGTAGGCCTTTGTCACCAAAGATGCTGCGGCTGTAGATTTGTATAGTGTTGAAATGGAAAGTGTATCATCAGTGACGTCACATTAGCCATTACCGTAAGACTTCGTCACCAAATATGCTCTGTGAAATGATGAAAAAATATAGTTCGTTATCAATATTTGAGTTTCATTTATTGAAAGGCATATTCAGGATCAGGCTTAATAATTAACAGCAGTTGAAGCGTCCTGTATTTTCATGCTTGTAGTCTGGTCACCCTAATTTAAAGCTAGTCCATTGGCATTATCAATTGTACTGTTATAATTTGGTCTGATTAATAAAATAAAAGTCTATCTGGAATGAATATCATTAAGCAAAAGATTAGTTAAGGAAAGAATAAATGAGTGACTAAATCCTATCATATATCGAAGGATGAAAAGGAACACTCAACATGATGAACATAATGACTGGTCAGCTTAGGAAGATGGAACAACAAACATAAAAACACCAAAGGATAAGGACAGTTCCCGCATCGTTATACACTGCCATCTTCAAATTGATGGGCTTTCTCCTCACCAGTCCCAATTCTTCTAGATCCAGCTGTTCTCAGCCCCTAACAAGCTCATATTTACTTCACTTCCCAGCTCCATCAGGAGGGCGACCATCACTTTGAAGAGCTGTATTGACATCTTCAGTCTTAATGAAGCCGTATAAGATGGAGGATTGTTGTGGCTGTTTGTATTTTCATGCTTTTCCGCGTCTCCCCTTCCCACACTGACCAGTCGCTATGTTTATCCTGTTATATGTTCCTTTTTGTGAACAGTAGATAAGATCTTTGATTGTTGCACCCTCGAAATATTCAGTAAAATATTTGTGTTAAATATGTCTTGGCTTACCTTGTAATATTAATGATGCGGTTGTGATCCAGATTTAAAACCTGAAGTTGACCAAGGGGTGCAAATACAAAATCAGACAAAGTTTTTAGTTTATTGTTACTAAGATGAAGTTCTACCAGGTTTCTGGCATCTTTAAAGAGAGATTGTGGTAAAATGGTGAGAATATTGTTAGAAAGCTGTAGTTTAGAAATGTTAGGTGATCCCCAGAACAAATTCTCTGGCAATTCTGAGATGTTGCAATTCTGAAAATCAGCATCCTTCAGTGCTGTGAGATTTGCAAGTAAACTCTCAGGTAGGGAAGATAGTCTTTTGTTGTTATTCAGTTTAATGACTTCCAAGAAGGTATTCGTGCTAAATAACCCTTCAGGCAATGTGGCAATATTATTCCATGAGAGGAGGAGGGTTGTTACCTTTTGTAGGCTGTAAAATGCATCAAAAGATACTGAAGAAATGTGATTCGAGCTGAGATCTAAAGAAATCAAGTTATGTAGTCCAGTGAACATTATTTTAGATATGTTTTGTAAATTATTTCCCATGAGGTTGAGTGTTTCTAGTCCAGTAAGGTGTTCAAAAATATCTTGATTCAGATGATTTAGGTTATTCATTGCAAGATTAAGCGATGTAAGTTTCGATGTGTTATAAAAGATATATGGCTGTAGATGAATGTTATTGCTGTGGAGATCAAGAGCAGTGAGGTTTTTCATGGTGTTGAAAATACCTTTTGGAAGTGAAGAAAGTCCATTTAATGAAAGAACCAAAGTGCTAGTGGAATTTAATCCTAATAAATGTTCTTTCGTAAGAATATCGTTCAAATCCATGTTAGATTGAAATGTAATGGTAGAAACGTTAGTAATGTTCATAGATGAAAGAAGTTTACTGATGGATTGGTCTGGAAGAGGACAGGTGGTAAAAGAAACTGAAGACACTTGTCCAAATTTGAGTCCCTGTAGCCATCTGTAGTCTATATTTCTTGTTGTACACACAAATGTCACAGACACACGAGGAAGGTATTGTATCTTGAGCAGCGCCACGTTCGAGCGATGGTTTGATTTAGGGCAGTCCACTTCATATTGATCATAAGAATCAGGTCCACATGTACAGTCTGCTGGTCCACAGTGCAAGTGTCCATATGCTGCTCCTTTCATAGCCAGTAGGGCACATGCCACCACTATATACATCATAAAACAGCAGTCTCAAGAATACTGGAAAAGAGAAGGTCTTATGTAGTGGGAAATCTTAACGCTTAACCTTTAATGATTTTGTACACATATTAAGACTAACCAGTTACTCCAAGTAAAATGCATTCTACACTTGATGCTAATTCCATGACATGTATTTCTATAAATGAATTATGAAAGTATTGTAAAGTGAGAGCATTTGAACTAACAAGGAATATTTCCCAATACATCCCTGTGTAATCCTGCAATTCCTGGGCAACTTTTCTGGCATATTCGTTGTGCAGTCCGCCAGTTAAGGTTTGCACCTTGTGTCATGTCGATGGATACTTAGCAAAACAAAGGAACTTTAAATTTTGAAAAATGAGAAATCCAATCAGGTATTCACTTGTATGACAAAACCTTACGACATACATTAATGAAATTGCACAGCTATATTTACCATCTTATTACAGATCTCTTCATATGATTATGAGGGTATTTATGGGTTGTAGTAAAGATGTAGGGTAGAGAACATATAAGAAGTCTGTTAAGATCCCAATATTAGAGTATGGTTCCTGTGAATGGAACCTACACCAGGCTTCCTTGATATGAGAACTGGAAAAGATCTAAAGGAAAGAGCACCATTTGTTTCTGGTTGATTTCAGACAAATGATAGTGTTGCAAGTGATAAATATCATTATCGATCCGTATAGAAGATGCTATATGTAGGATGCTAAAATGTTTATTATGTCACCTATTCAATAAATTAGAAATTTTAAATATTTAGGAATTTATTATTATTTCCATATGAGACATGAGGGCATCATCAGTCATAGTACCACCTCAAGGCATAAATCAGGTACATAAATAATAATGTTACGAAAATGTTGCAAACTTTGGGCTGGGAAGACTTGGGGAGTAAGGAGACGAGCTGCTTAACTAAGCAGTGTGTTCCAAACTGCCAGAGAGATGGCATGGAATGACATTAGTACACAAATAAGGTGAGTGGTCTGAGGAACAGGAGCTGGGAATTGGTATAATTTACCAAGGGAGCTATTTGATCAATTTCCCTTTGAAATTAATTAGAGAAGGTGGCGGTGGTGATAACTGTTTTAAGAGGAAGTACAACTAAGCAACCATCCTGTATAACACTAATCTGAAGGAAAATGGAAGAGGTTCGACACGTAGAAGTATGAAGGTATCTGGAAAAGAAAGACAAGGGCCACAAACGCCATGAAAATGAAAGACTCCCTAGGTCAGGGCCATCCAAACAGCGCTCCCCGAGCACTGGGGAAGGTAGTTTCGGTAGTGGAGGGAGGAGCTTGGATGGCTGAGCGAGCGGTCTGCCCGCCGCGCCGAAGAGACCAGCCGATCCATCAGTCACTAGTCTAGTCTACAGTGACTCTATACGTGGTCTACACACGGGTTCCTCAGCTATGTAAAATTAAAAATGGCTGAGAGCGGTAGTACCTTAATGGCGGCGATCCATTGCTTGATACACCAGAAGGCAATCTGTGCAAAAGTTGCCAAGCTTAAAGACGTAATGGGAACAATTATGCGAATGGTAAATTTTCTTCGCTCCCATGGACTCACGCACCGTCAATTCAAAGAGTACCAGGCGAGTTGGCCGTGCGGTTAGGGGCGCGCATTTGGGAGCTCGCAATCGGGAGATAGTAGGTTCGAACCCCACTGTCGGCAGCTCTGAAGATGGGTTTTCGTGGTTTCCCATTTTCACACCAGGCACATGCTGGAGCTGTACCTTCATTAAGGCCACGGCGGCTTCCTTCCCATTCCTGGGCCTTTCTTGTCCCATCGTCGCCATAAGACCTATCTGTGTCGGTGCGACGTAAAGCAAATAGCAAAAAGAAAAAATCAAACAATTCTTGGATGACATCGAAGCGGAGTATCCGGATATCCCGTACCATGCAGAAGTAAGATGGCTGAGCAAGGCGAAGGTGCTTCATCGAGTTTTTTTGCTTGCGGAATGCAATAGATACCTTTTATGACATGAAAGGACAGGCCAAAGTTCTTTTGCGTGATCCAAAGTGGGTGGTGGACTTGGCATTTTTAAGTGACTTTACTGCCCATCTGAATACTTTGAACACTTTGCTTCAGGGCGAAAAGCACAATACCGAGCTCGATAGCTGCAGTCGCTTAAGTGCGGCCAGTATCCAGTATTCGGGAGATAGTGGGTTCGAACCCCACTGTCGGCAGCCCTGAAGATGGTTTTCCGTGGTTTCCCATTTTCACACCAAGCAGATACTGGGGCTGTACCTTAAGACCACGGACGCTTCCTTCCCACTCCTAGCCCTTTCTTCTCCCATCCTCGCCATAAGACCTATCTCTGTCGGTGCGACGTAAAGCAACTTGCAAAGAAAGAAACCTCCCTAGGTCCACTCCTGGTTAGTCATTGCATCACTCAGGTAGTTGGGAAGTTCTTGCAATCCAAGAGCTGGTTTCTGTCCGCCTAACTATTGTGAAGCGTGTTTGATTCATTCCAATTCACTGCTAAAAGGGTCTGCTATGGTGTTAGGAACACGTTCATTGGAAAAGTGCATGTGTGTAGTAGTTGGCAGCCCTACGCAATGAAAGCAGATTCTTTTCAGCGAAAAATTCACATGCTAGGCGGACGGCAGGTGTATACGAATTCGTATTTTCTGTAGTTCTCCACCATATTGGACCTGCTATGACATACGTATTATAGTTCCATTCAGCAGTGCCATTTCACGTATAGATGGGACGTGGGTCAATGAAAAATACTGTTCCTGAGGGTCATCATGTGGACAGTTATAATTATGTTTGGGATTTGATTGGACACTGTCTTTCCCAAACAGCACAAACTATTGTTCTTGTCCACAAATTGCAACTTGTTGAAAGGATATAGCTGAAGTTTCTACAACAGCCTCTTCAACACATTTATGACTGTGTCGTGTCCGTCGTTGATTGGTTAGATTTTACACCGATTAGCCATTGCATTATGACCACCCCGACCCGGGAACATATAGCGCGTTTGGAGGGGGGAAGTAACACGTGACATGCCAGTACACGGCCAGCTTTTCGAGTTGGCCGTGCCGTGGCCAATAGCATGGTATATATAGGACGGGTCTACAGGCTTGCTGTTTCGTCAGGTTTTACATTTAGGCATCTTTCTATTTCCGCCTATGTGGTTTTGTCATGACCCTTATTACCCGATTACACCGCTATTTGATACCCATCACCACATTTGGCCTGATAACATGCTGAGCATGGGGACAGACAGATACTCCTGTAGTGTCACACTCCCACTCCTCCCTGCTATCTTTCTCTTCTTAAAACTAATAGCATGTCGGAGGCAATGTAGAATAGGACGATTGCCACGCGGGGGGAAGCGGGCTTCGCCCCCCCCCCCCCCGATAAAAAGGCTTGCTGTTAAGTGTCTCCGGTGTCTGAATGGGAAAAGCGGCCGATCTCTCCGCGTTTGATAGAAAGCAAATTGTGATTGGTCGGTGCCTTGGTACCAGCATCTCTGTGCCTGCTGCTTTCGTACCGCTGTTGTGAGCACATATCGAAAGCTGTGCAACGTCCAGCCGTGTGTCGATAGCTGCTCATTGAAGCCAGAGGCCAGCGGAGGCGGTCGTGCATTGTTCGGAGCGACCGTAGGGCCATAATTCGAGAAATCGCTAACAGGTACAGCGGTGATGATTAGGCGAATATTTCCCAGCACATGGTTCATCAAACACTATTATGCAAGGGACTCCGGAGTCGAGGACCGAGTCGTACCCAGTGCTGACTGCACTCCACCGAAAGCAGCACATGAGGTGGGCACAAAATTGTCACTGGTCCGATGAATTCAGATTCCTGGTTGATCACTTGGACGGCCGAGCGCCTGTACGCCGATTTCCATCGGAGGCTATGGCAAGTGATATAACAACTGTCCGGTATCTGGACGTCATTGGGAACCAAGTCTATCCGTGTTTCCTAAAGCTGACGGCGATTTCCAACAGGACCATGATAATGAATGATAATGAATTTTCTTTAAAGCCGTGCCCCCTCCCCCAAATAGCCCTGATATGAACCCCATAGAACATTTGTGGTTCGACTTGGAGAAGCAGGTTCGTGCTACATCACCACCGCCAAGCAATGTTCAACGGGAGGACCTGCTATTGTACTCGTGTTACCTGATATCCCAGGATAATTTTCGTTACCTCGTTGAATCTATTCCTCGCCGAATAGCCGTGGTTCTGTGGGCAAAAGGTGGTCCTACATCCTATTAGACTAGGGTGGGCTGAGTGGCTCAGACTGTTGAGGCGCTGGCCTTCTGACCCCAACTTGGCAGGTTCGATCCTGGCTCAGTCCGTTGGTATTTGAAGGTGCTCAGATACGTCAGCCTCGTGTCGGTAGATTTACTGGCACGGAAAAGAACTGAGGGACAAAATTCCGGCACCTCGTACCGTAAAATAGTTACTGAGACCCAAAGCAATTAACATTATTATTACTATTAGACTGGTGGTCATAATTCGATGGCTCATCGGAGTACATGAAGCGCCACTAACGTCATCTACCGAAGATGACTGGCAGCAGAAGAAACTGAGCCGTCGGCCATGGCTAAAGCAGACCTCAACTAATAACAGTAGTCAGCGAAATGTTAATGTTAAGTTTTAGGAACTCAGGAAATCGTAGGTCATCAGTCATCACATAGTGAAGCATTCGACTGATTGTTACTTCACGTTCTTCTACTCATTCAGAGAGTCATCTTCATTATCTTCCTCTTCAGTAGGGGCGGATGACCCCGCGGTTCTTCTTATAAAAAGAATTACAACCATCGGCAGCAGGTTCGTTACTATGACGAATGGGCAATATTTTCACCTCAAGGATACTCTCATTTGATGAACTTGATAACGAAACCCTAAATTCGTGATTATCTTCATTGTTGTAGCCCGTACGGTTAAACTGTACCAAACATAAAAGTTTGAAAAATAGATTTTCTGTAATTATTGTTCTGTACTGTGAGAACTAATTTTTCCGAACGAAGTTATTTGAAAGTTAGTGAAAAATGTAAGTCACGATTATCTCCGTTATTACTCCTCGTACCTTCAAAGACCATGAGACATAAAAGTTCGAAAATTATATTTTAGCGTCTTTTATTATGTAGAGTTTTCTCATACAACTACAGTAATTACGGACAATTTGGCATTTCCTGTTGTGGTCCCATTAATATTGCTATTAATATTAACTAGAAATGGGAGTGATGGGACAGAAAAGACACAGCAGCTATTCTGAAAATGTTTCAAGATTGAAATCGTTTCGAAATTAGACTCTTGCACTAAACGCCCTGTTAAGACCGTTGTGTTGCAACTGGGTAACCATTTAGGCAAAAGTTTCCAAAAACGGTGATTTCCTGAAACTGTTCAGTTACTACTGCGCTGCTGTAACTATTGGTCGTTTTGCATGGCCAACGAGACCGCCCTGGAAACCGTCAGCGCCATCTGGCCAAACATCTGTTCTCCAAATGCAGAAACTCGCCACCGAGAGCGATTTAAAAGACGCACAAGACTAAACACCGAGAATACTAAATACACACAGCTAATGCAGTATAATTCAATCAACCAATCACTACTAATCTGCATTTAGGGCAGTCGCCCAAGTGGCAGGTTCCCTATCTGTTGTTTTCCTAGCCTTTTCTTAAATGATTGCAAAGAAATTGGAAATGTATTGAACATCTGCCTTCATAAGTTATTCCAATCCCTAACTCCCCTTCCTATAAACGAATATTTGCACCAATTTGTCCTCTTGAATTCCAACTTTATCTTCATATTGTGATCTTTCGTACTTCTAAAGGCACCACTCAGACTTATTCGTCTACTAATGTCATTCCACGCCATCTTTCCACTAACTGCTCGTAACATACCACTTGGTCGTGCAGCTCGTCTCCTTTCTCCCAAGTCTTCCCAGCCCAAACTTTGCAACATTTTTGTAACGCTACTCTTTTGTCGGAAAACAAATCGAGCTTCTTTTGTTTGGATTTTTTTCCAGTTCTTGAATCGAGTAATCCTGGATACCCTGGAACCATACTCTAGTTTGGGTTATTACCAGAGGCTAATATGCCCTCTCCTTTAAATCCTTACTAGAACTCCTAAATACCCTCATAACTATGTGCACAGATATGTACCCTTTATTTACAATCATATTTATGATTACCCAAATGAAGATCTTTCCTTATATTAACACCTAGGTACTTACAATGATCCCCAAAAGGAACTTTCACCCCATCAACGCAGTAATTAAAACTGAGAGGACTTTTCCTATTTGTGAAACTCACAACCTGACTTTTAACCCCGTTTATCAACGTACCATTGCGTGCTGTCCATCTCACAACATTATCGAGGTCACGTTGCAGTTGCTCACAATCTCTGTAGAGAATAACTTCATCCGCAAAAAGCCTTACCTTCGATTCCACTCCTTTACTCATATCATATATCATATATAAGAAAATATATAGGTCCGATAATACTGCCTTGAGGAATTCCCCTCTTAATTATTACAGGGTCAGATAAAGCTTCCCCTACTCTAATTCTCTGAGATCTATTTTCTAGAAATATAGCAACCCATTCAGTCACTCTGTTGTCAAGTCCATTTGCACTCATTTTTGCCAGGAGTCTCCCATGTCCCATCCTATGAAATTCTTTAGATGGGTCAATCGCGATACGGTCCATTTGACCACCTGAATCCAAGATATCTATCTGCTTTATCTTGCTGGTATCCTACAACTTGAGCTTCAGTGGAACTGCCTTCTCCCGAACCAGTTATTAATTTCGCAAACATGTCTAATATTGACGCAAGTGTAATAGACTGATATAACTTGAAAGCAACATTCTTTAACCCTTTGGTAAATGCATGTATCGAGCTCGAATTATTGTTCATTTTTACTTGTGAGGTACGCCTCTGAAGTGTTTACATCCATTTAGTATTAATACTATTTACGTAAGTACGGACGATACGGTTATGTCATGAAACATGTGCTGTATGTAATGTAATATGATATGATATGATATGATATGATATGATATGATATGATATGATATGATATGATATGATATGATATGATATGATATGATATGATATGATATGATATATAATCCACAGTAACATTGTGCAACACACTGTAACATCCAGAATAACGTATCTTTGACACTAGATAGTTTTACATTATAACTAGGCTTTAGGCACTCTAGGATTTACGAGAAGGTATATTGTGACATATCCTTCTAGAAGCGTGTCCAGGCAACCTATATAAAGAGACAGTTTCGATGGTGGAGTGGAGTTATTGCCTAACAGGAGTTCTGCTTGTGAAATTGTGTTTCACCAATATGCTAAGTGGCAGTCAGCAGTCAACTGTTTCAAGACGGTAGTCTTAGTCTCCTTGTGCTTCGTGATAGGCATTTGTTATAAATGGTGGTTTTTGATGTGTGTGTTTAGTGAGAGGTTAAGTTGTAATTAATAAATTACTGCACGCAAGTGACAGTATTTTGTATGCGTCTATGTGAATACATCAATATAATCAGAAAGAATGCTTTTCCAAAGCTTATATGCAATGCGCGTCAAATTGACTGGTCTGTAATTATGTCTATCACCCTTTCCTTTATACACAGGGGCTACTATAGCAACTCTCCATTCATTTGGTATAGCTCCTTCGTGCAAACAATAAGCAAATTACTTCTGATATGGTACTATATATCATCCGGGTATGATGCGCATAGGTATCACCCAAATATCACTATACAATTTGTCACAAATGGAACATAACAATTGCTTTTACACATATCAAGTGAAAAATCTCTGGCAAATTAAGAAATACCGTCGTTATTTGAGAAATATGAAAACATACTTAAGGCTTGTAGACAGGACTGGTTTATGTCGTATTCCGCTGCTGGTGCCGTCTTTTGTTACTTTCTTCAGGTCCAGGGCTAGCACCATGGAATGGGAGGGCTATGTCGGTGGATTCTCATTATCTTTATCCATTCGCTGCTGGCGCCGTCTTTTGTTACTTTCTTCAGGTCCACCGTGGAGTGGGAGGGCTATGTCTGTGGATTCTCATTATCTTTGTCCATTCGCTGCTGGCGCCGTCTTTTGTTACTTTCTTCAGGTCGACCGTGGAATGGGAGTGCTATGTCTGTAGATTCTCATTATCTTTGTCCAGATGACTAGAGCGGCCAGTTCAAACAGCAAAATGGAGGTCAACAGAAAAATAGCATGATCCCTGGACCAATAAATATTTTTATTTCTGTTCGAACGAAAGTAGCTCGATCCCTGGACCAATAAATCACTAGTCCACTGAATTTTTCTTATGTACATTGGCCATACCATTTTGTCGCCTATTAAATATTGCATATCGCGATACAATTCATGATATGATGTCATTGACAAGTGAAGCAATGGAACGAAAGCAAAGAACTTCAGTGACCACAGATATCGCACACGAAATTGTTGAAAGTGTAAGACAAAAGACATACGTGTGTCACTGTGAGCGTAACACCAAATGTACTTGTAAAGTGGTAAAGTACGCATACATAATATAGGTATAACTCCCGATAAGGCACCCCAGGATAAGTAACATAGTAATCATGGCTGACGGTGGGCGAATGGATTCTGCCATTGGCTGAAGATTAGAGCAATGAAATGTCGTTCCCATAATTCAAGACAGCGAGACGTTATAGCCAACTTACACGCGATGAAAAGACCTAAGATATTGAGGCAATGGCAAAGAGTAACGAAATGAAATAAATAAACGTAACAATATGTCACTGTCTCGAATTATGGGAGTGACGTTTCACGGGGCAAATCTTTAGGGAATGGCAGAGTCTATTCGTGCCACCGCCAGCCATGATTATACAGAAAGATTTATAACATAATGTTGAAATACTTCAGACGTAGGTAAGCAGTAATTACGATTCGGAACACTAGAAATCATAGACAGCGCCACTTACGATTTAACATTAATAAGAAATGGAGGCCTAAAGCCGCATAATAATAATAATAATAATAATAATAATAATAATAATAATAATAATAATAATAATAATAATAGGAAGAAGAAGAAGAAAAGCGGCTTCTAATGTTTGGTTGTTGATAGACGAATGATTTTTGTAGATAAGCAGTAATTACGATTCCGAACACTAGAAATCATAGACAGCGCCACTTACGATTTAATATTAATAAGAACGCGGCTTCTAACGTTTGCTTCTTCAGCTTCTTCACAGACCAGTGATTTTGTCACTACCGGGAGCTAACATAGCTAGACGATTTAGTAATAATAAGAAGAAGAAGAAATGGAAAGCGGCTTCTAATGTTTGGTTGTTGACAGACCAATGATTTTTGTAGGTAAGCAGTAATTACGATTCCGAACACTAGAAATCATAGACAGCGCCACTTACGATTTAATATTAATAAGTAATAGAGGCCTAAAGCCGCGTTAGTCACTAGCCGGACCTAACGTATCAAGAGCAATGTAGGGAGACAGTTATTACGGAATTGCACACTTTAAAGCATAGATTGGGCTGTTCTTACTGATTGCAATAGTGGAACTCATGATTCATTATCAATAAGAAACACAAATAATGGCATGTTGAAATGCTTCAGAGATAGCGGTACACTGTGGTCCAGGGAAAAAATACACACACATAAAGAAGGATATAGAAAAAAGAAACATTTATGGTGACATTGAACGTACCTTAATGGAGAGGAGGGTAGAGATCAGAAGCTGCCAGGAAGAAATTCTCACACAGCAGTGTCCACAACCAGCGACATCCATTTAAATAGTAAGTTGTTGATTACCATAGCAACGAAAAAGTATAATCAAGTATAATTAAACCTCGCGCGCAATGAATGTCCAAGAAGAAGAAAGGAAAAGAATAATTAAACATCGAATCAGTGCCTTCCCCTTTATCGCCCGGCCAAGTTGGTACTTCATGCTACGTAGTATTGGGAACTAAGTTTAGTTGTTGGTACGTCATACTAGAAACTAATTCAAGTTGGTACCACGAACTAATTGAACTGACCTACATCCCCAATGACAAATGAACATTAAACAGCGATTCTGCGCTGGTCAACCTTTACGGGAGTTGTTTTCACTAAAATATGTATGGCTGCCAATTATGCTTGCAGTCATGTTATCCTTAGCTGACGTCTGCTAGATTCAGTTTCGTTGTGAGTTCCTTCAGTTTCTCCTTACTTCCACAGCCATTTCTAACCTCTATTTCTTTCCAACCTGCACCACAGTCTAATATACACAGTCGCGAAGCTCGGCACATTTTTTTCATCCATGCGACTGCAGCGCTCCACGTGGCCAGCAAGCCATCGGTCTTCTGGGATGTGTAAGTTGTATACGTTTTGTGAGGTAAGCGTGAGGTAATTACATTATAGATGATCGGTTTTCTATTAAACTGACATGGTATTTACGAAAAGATGTGTGTGTGGCGCAATAAATTGCTCAATTACAAGAAGACACCAGAGCTTTAGGTTTTCTAAAGATCCTCTACAGTAAAGCCTGAATTACTGTACATTTTCGGATAATAGAACAATATTGTGAAGATTTATAAATTTAACTTCAGATAAGTAGGCATTTCGTTCATCAGTGATTCAGGAATGTAACTCATAGTGAAATCTATCCAATTATAATTATATGAACTTAAATAACGTTTTAACGCAACCATAACCTCTAACACGTAGCGGTGTTGTAATTTTCATTGTGTATAAAATTGTTTGTCGCCTCTGTGTAGTGGTTAGTGTGATTAGCTGCCACCCCCCGGAGGCCCGGGTTTGATTCCCAGCTCTACCACGAAATTTGAAGAAAGTGGTACGAGGGCTGGAACCGGGTCCACTCAGCCTCGGGAGGTTAACTGAATAGAAGGGAGTTCGATTCCCACCTCAGTCGTCTTCGAAGTCGTTTTCCGTGGTTTCCCACTTCTCCAGGAAAATGCCGGGATGGTACCTAACTTAAAGCCACCGTCGCTTCCTTCCCTCTCCCTTGTCTATCCCTTCCAATCTTTCCATTCCCCACAAGGCCCCTCTTCAGCATAGCAGGTGAGGCCGCCTGGGCGAGCTACTGGCCCTCCTCCCCAGTTGTATCCCCCAACCCAAAGTCTCACGCCCCAGGACACTGCCCTTGAGGCGGTAGAGGTGGGATCCCTCACTCAGTCCGAAGGAAAAACCAACCCTGGAGGGTAAACGGATTAAGAAAGGCAAGAAAATTGCTTGTAAATAGTTGGAGGGCTGATTTATTGGAGAAACATGTGAACTATTTGTACAATAACATTACGTTATGTTCGAATCATTTTGGAGACAGCCAGTTCATGTCAGCAGAGAAGAAGAAATTGTATGGAATCTCCAGATTTCTTCGAACCGAAAGTTATTGATAAGAGATGATTAGCTCGTCTCAAAGGAGCACACCACACAGTCATACGTTGCACTGACATAGATAGGTCTTTTGGCAACGGGGGGATAGGAAAGGGCTTGGAGCGAGAAGGAAGCGACCATGGCCTTAATTATGGTACAGGCTGTTTTGACAATGGGAAACCACGAAAAACCATCTTCAGGCCTGGCGACAGTGGAGTTCGAACCCACTATCTCTGAAATGTAAGCTGATAGCTACGCGACCTAAACCGCGCGGCCACTTCCTCGGAGGAGCCGAGAGAACATGGGCTGTTTTCAGGAATTTCCTGTATGCTCACTAACTTGGATGTGCTATACTATTAATTCCCTAATGTAAATACCTGATTTTCCACTTTAATGCTCTGAAGGTACGAAGTCATTAGTGTGGAAATTATTTGTGAAACTAAGATTAGATTACATTGTGATATTTTGCAATGAAAGTTTTCAGTGTCATAAAACAAAAAAGCTCAAAATTCAGCCATTTAAGTTCCTGAGATCTTTGAATATTATTTGAATTGTTTTGTAGTTCATTTCTATTTTTATGATTTATGTGAAAGTATCAAATTCAGTTCAATAATAGGACTTCGAAATTGGCTAAGACCTTAACTACAGTGGTATGATCAGTTTTTCCTTCGAAAATAAACTATTGTTACTTTCCTTTGGTATTATTACCATGCTGTAACAATAAGTAGTCTGGTGTATCAACGTATTTTATTAAAATGTACGATTAATATAGTTGTCGAGGTGGTTACAGTTTATAATTTACGTGAGAAAGTGCAATCAGCTGTTGGGTAGAGAATTGTTCCGGACAGTTAGAGCTTGCTGGCCGCTACGATCGCTGGTGTCGTTCCGCCTGTCAACAGGATGCCATTTCTTCACTAAGGAGCTTCGCGACTGTGCATGTTAGACTGTGACCTGCACTTCCTCCTTAGTCTCTTTACTTGTCTGTTATAGTGTAATCCGTCTTTACCATTCCTTACCACCTTTAAAGGTACAAACGTGTTTTCACATTCCTCAACAATTGTTTTAAACCCATCCCAGAGTATGTGTACATTTTTATTTACCGGTACTGTTTTTCACCGATCATAGTTACTTTTTTAAAACTCCCTCATGCCTGTTTTATCAGCCATATGGTACTGCCTAATAGTCCTACTTTTAAGACCATCCTTTCTATAATATTTATTTTTAACTACGACAATAACAGCTTCGTGAACGCTAATACCATTTCTTTCTTCGGTTTATCTATAGAGTTCATCTGGTTTCACCACTACCACCATGTCAAGAATATTCTTCCCTCTAGTTCAGAAGTGCTCAGCTGGGCGCCCGTTGAGGCTAGCCCAGTGCGGCCGGGCTGGCGTGACGTAAATGCGGGCAGCGTACGTAACAAGTCTACGTCACAGTGAAGCGAGAAAGCGAACACACTTTGCAGGGAAGGGAAGGAGCATTGACGTTCACTTGCGATTACGAAGCTCTCCTCCACTACTATTGTCGCGGCCACCAAATTAGGCGGGTCAGAGAATTACGCTGTTGCCAATGTTATATAGCAACTCGCGAAGAAATGTCTAACTGAACACATCATTTCGGAGCGCGTGGCAAGTTGTTCTCTCTCAAGCTCCTGATGTTACTTCATACAATGTTTCAAAACAAATTATACTACAAGCTTCAGAAAAGACTGCTGATTTCAATGGTATAACTATTTTCCATATAAACCACTTCAAATAATTATTAAAATAAAATCTTGAACGAGTAAATTTAAATCCGTACAATCATGTATTGAAAACTTCAGTAACCGGCCAAGTTTTTATTTCTTCACCCAATAACATTTTGTCTGCAGGAAAAATGTAAAAAATTGCCTGACTTATATTTTTTATCTGAAACATATTTCCGTGAGTGTTGTAATTTTCCTGGAAAATGGCCCGGAAAGCGATCATGTAAATGTCGCTGGCTGAGGCAGATCGGGGCACGCGCGCCAGCAAAGGCTGCAGGACGCCGTAAATATTTTCGGATTACATATTAATCCGTATCGGTTTTATTACATTATAACTTTAAATATTTGAATACTGTTTATTGTATTGAGTAATATGGAAAAAGAACTATTTTAAAGAACGGGTTAACATTAATTTATAATGAATTAAGAATCAGTTTCGAGCTTCAAGGCAGGCTAAGATTTCTTAGTCACTGTCATCACACATCAGATCAAATCAAAATCTCTTTATTTGCAAATGAGGTGTCTACCTCGGTGGCAAATGGTACACTAAAATACATTATTGTCAAGCACTAAATTTTAAATTAACAGGAGACGAAGAAAATTTTCCTAGAATACAATATTATACAATTTACGCTAATATTTTTTTCTATTAAACACACACATCATCCTTAATAAATTAATATTGTTTACAAAACTCTACTTATAATATCTTACAAACATAGTCAACTCATATACAGTACGGTATGTGAAATTACTTCTAATAATACTATACAACTGGTATGAGATTAAAATTAACATTGAATTTATTTACATATTTATATTTTACCCATTTTGGAACCTAAGTAGCATAACGACCTGCTGCGTCTTAACCAGAGCCCCTTTTGCCACCACTTTTCAGAGTTCCTATCTGTCGAGTCGTCATTTACACTGATGATGAATGGCTCTATTCTTTCGTCCCTTACTATTTCCTTGGCCCAATCGTCCGTTTGAAGATTTTCCGCGCGATTGAAACACTTTCCCCAATATGCAGCAGTCACACGGTCGATGGCTTCTGACGTGAGTTTTTCTACGTCCTTTATTTTGAATGTCTTGGTCCTCTCTGCCACTTCTCTCTTGACTTGAGCCCAAATTAGTTCACATTCACTATCCATTTTAACTGCACTTACGATGAGTGCTCAACAGCTCCATGACAGGGAATGACTCGGGTAAGGTGGCCTGGAGCGGATGGGCTTCAACTAGACAGCACTGCACGATCAACGTTGCCAATACGTGCTTGGAGGTAAGCGACTCTCGACCTTCTGTCGTTTTGCCGTTCCCATATCTGACGACAGCGCAGTTTTCCTCACCTGCCTAATTTGGTGGCCGCGGCAATAGGCGAAATGCTGATTGTGGTGCATTCTTTAAAATAAAAGGCTCTAATCACCAAAAATACCCTGACCTTTTCAAGATATTCCGGATTGATTTATACTGCGCTCGCTATAAATAGTTTTATTTTCTTGTATTTTTTTCATTCAGCGAAAACTGACACTTTATAATGTTTGTTACAATCTACAAAGGTACAGGGTTTAAGCGGACAAGCTACGATTAACACTTCCTTGGATGGAGATGGCAGTATTTCCATTTTTTAAAATTAGTAGAATTCCTGTTATTCATTGATGATGATGATGATGATGATGATGATGATGATGCTTGTTTTAAGGGGCCTAACATCGAAGGTCATCGGCCCACCTGTTATTCATTAAGCAAAAAGTAATATAATTACATAATTCAACAAATTTGCTGCTTGATTTAGCACAGTGTTGTGTGACTTTCTCTGTTCACTGAATTTCTGAAAATAGTATTTAAAATTTGACAGGCGTCCAATGATAATAGCTAGCCTCTAAATGGCGAGAGGGAGTTTAATCACGAGTGAGAAAGTAGATATTTACTATCAAAGATTTAAGTGCAACAACAATGTAAATGTATCTACCAGATGTACAGTATACCTTCAAATAAATACTCGCAGTAAGCATGTTTGGATTGTTGGTGAGTTTTTCGGAAAATTTAAACCCAAACAACCACAAGCCACAGCTTATCCACCTCAACTCCATATTGTATTATAATTTTTTCTAAGGCACCTCTTAATATTTAATGGTGAAAATTGTAATTCATTGGTCTAACTCTTTATTGTATCCGGTCAAAATACATAAAGTGCAATGAACGTAAATAACTTACTGTATTTCTTACAACGTAAATTGAAAATGACGTGGATTTCTGCCCTCTTTCTTTCATTACTTTTTGCGCCCATTTCAAACTCGGTTATCGCCGCAGTGATCGAGAGTGACTGGGAGAACTTCGCTCAAACCTCACAGCCTGTGACGTAGCCGCCACAACGTCACTGTGGCTGATTAGCGTACGCTGCGCTCATTGCGTGCCAGCCCGCCTACTTGCAGTGCTGGGCGCCCGTGGGACGGAGTACCGAGCGTGAGCACCTTTGCTCTAGTTGGTTCCATCACTTCTGAATCAGCTATCCTTCCCATATTAACTTATTTGTAATGTGTTGGTCATGCTTCCTTTCGTTCGCATGCTTTCCCAATTGACATTTGATAAATTGAGATCACCCGTTACAATCACGTTCCTTTCCATATCGTTTCTCACATAGCTGATTATCGTATCAAATAATTCCGAATCAGCGTCAGTGCTACCCTTTCTCGGTCTATACACTCCATAGACATCAAGTTGCCTATCATCTGTAGAGATGAGTCTTACACCTAATTTCATGTTTGTCATCTTTAACTTTTTCGTAGCTTACAATTTTTTTTTTTTTTTTTCCCCCACCAGAATGAATACTCCCCTCCTACCATTCCTATGCTACCTCTACGATGCACACACTAGTTCCGTGAGAAAATTTCTGCATCCATTAATTATATCGTTTTTCAGCCTTGATTCAACTCCTATTACAATATCTGGTAAGTATATATCAAATTACTTCAGTCTATTCCTTTCTTTACAATACTTCCGTAGTTCAACACTTAACATTTTTATGTCATCCCTACTTGACTTCCAGATCCCTGTACCCTTATCACCGCTCCCTAGACCATCTATCGCATCTGCGTGGTTAAAAAAAAAAAAAACATTGGTTAAGTTAATAGTAATTATATACTGTAGGCCTAATCGTTATATTCGCACTCGATAAGACCACAACACGTGGGGCGGGTGTTGCTTCCCAATGCCAGTTACAGCCAGTGGACTGATTAATGCAGATGTTTCTAGTTATGTTATAAAATGCAGTGCAGTTAGAGTACTGGAACTGTAATGAGACATTTTCATTCTGATTAGTGAGTATGTTGTCAGTTTTACGAGTATGTTGTCAGTTTTACAAGGGACACATCAAATTTGGTAGATAGGGTTCCAATGGTCGTACAGCGTACCTTGAGACCTTAGCTACTCAGAGTACGTCAAATCGAAGTTATACTCCATCTGTAGACGTAGCCATGCATTAAGCTGCCAGGTTACCCCTCAAAACAAAGTGAACAGCGGTGCGTCCGTGTTCCGTTGTGAGGTACATGGAGTACTGCGGTCATTTGAGCACGTTGTACGTAAACCAGCACATCCCATGAGACATCTTAACGAGGTTCAAGTCGCAAGGGCCGTCACTTTGATCCAAGAAGGATGGACTTTTCGTCGTGTTGCTGTGGATCTCAATGTGTCTCCGTCAGTTATTCAGCGCTTGTGGAATCGCTAGAATGAGACAGGCCAGTTCACAAGGAGGGTCGGACAAGGTCGTGGACGCATGACAACCCCACAGGATGACCGATATCTGACCATTGTTCGTTGCGGCGTGTTCAGCAACTGTCGGGGAACTGCAACAAGACCACAGGAGGCCACTGGAGTCACGGTGTCCGACCAGACAGTAAGGAACAGGTTAAGAGAAGTGTCTTTACGACCCAGACGTGCTGTTCGAGTGCGCCGTTTAACGCAACAACATCGCGCAGCTCGCCTTCTGTTTGCCCGTACCCATCAACTGGCATATTCGCCAATGGAGACCTGTGTTGTTCACAGACGAGTCCAGATTTCCCCTGACACGCGTGATGGACGTCAACGTGTGTTGAGACGCCGTGGTGAGCAGTATATGCCAGATGTTGTCCAGGAAGGCGACCGATTCGGACAAGGTTCTGTGTTGATGTGCGGTGGCATCAGTATTGATGGCCGTACGGATCTTGTCGTCGTCCGCGGTAATCTTACCGTTGCGGGGTACATCACGCAGATACTGCTACAGCATGTATTGGTTGCTGCATACGGTATTGACCCTTAATTCGTACTCATGCACGACAATGTCAGGTCTCATGTAGCGCGCATCACCAGAGCTGTCTTGAGAGAACTGGACATTCAAGAGATGGAATGGCCAGTAGTGAGTCCCGACCTTAATCCCATCGAGCATATGTGGGATAGGCTTGACAGAAGTGTTCGTGGGCGTCCTGTTCCACCAAAGACTCTCCAAGACCTCGAATGGTTTCTCAATGAAGAATGGGACCTGATACCGCAACGTGAACTCCGTCGACTTACAGGGAGCATGCCACGTAGGTGCCAAGCTGTAATAAATGCTTGTGGAGGACATAACACCATACTGAAGCTCTCCAACTGTTATAAAAATCCACCCTGGAGGACTGTTATCACTTTGTTTTCGCCCCTATTTGCACATTTCCGCTCGTGTTCTGAAAATGAACGCGAATCCATAGATGTTCTTTTGGATGCTTCAACGGTACAGAACAAAGGTTCAGTTGGTAATACTGTATACCTGGGTGTGAGGTATTGTTTTGTGGAGCATGGCATACGTTCAAAAACATGTTCCCCTAATTTTTTTGAACTGTGTATTTCTCATAATACGTATCTTGCGAATATGTCCATATAATTGTGCGCTAATCCAGCGACAATTTTGTTGGTCGTAGATCTTGATAGGTAGGGCTATCTTGTAACCTGGCATAGCAAGTTTATTGCGGTTCGGGTGACCATGTGCCCCGAAACATGTTACTCTTATCTGTCGGTGCGAACTTCCCAAAATTGCGGAGTAAGTAACTACGTCCTAGTTACAAATTTCCGATTGCTAGTGGGAACATAATGTTCCTGTTGAAGTAAAGGAGCGAGGCATTCTGCTAGTTTCGATCGGCCCACCGATGACCCGAAGGATATATTTTTTCCCCCTTCATATCCCTTCGGATTGCTGTCCAACCTATATTTTTACGCGGCAATCGCTTGCGCGGTAACGGTGAATAAAGCGTACAATGCCTTTAGATGGCAGGTGGTTGTTTAATACGAGGAGTGCCACCCTTCTGACGTCTCGTGTAACTTACTCCTTTCTACATTGCTCTCAGGTAAGAGACCATAAGTTTTCAGATGTTTATTTATTGGAATAGTTATTGATATGTTTATTACCTTTCTTTGTTACTTTCATTGACCTGTCTCTGTCTTATCTTTGGCTTTGACAATATGAAAGTGACTGAGGTATGAACGATGTTAGAAATGCCATTCCTTCTGCAGCCCGTCCCTGCTATGAATGGCGCGAAAATGTTGCATATAGGGTCGTTTGGTGCATGCATTTCAGTGGGCTTGCAGACTGATATGTAATAGCAACTTCTGGCTCGGTGAGGAAAGCAACGGGGAAACTACATCACTCCTCATTTCCCTAGTACGCCTCTTCAGTGATGCCTAGGCCATCTATGACAGCTGATGGTGGAGCTGTTGAGGATCCATTCATCCTTAGGGATGAAGACTGAACAAACATACATCTTTCGTAGATAATATTAGCAAGCAAGTACAGGTCCTTTTTTAGGCATGGAGCCTTCACATTCTGACACACCGGTGGCACAGAAAAGAAAGCGGTTTAGGACGGCACTGGATCCCGGACGAATTGCTTATTATTTGGAACAAAGTGATGACATTGACGGCGATTTCTCGTCAGTATGTGATGGCACTACGTACAGCCTCGTCTTTTGTGATATTTTGTTACTGACCATAATATGAAAATAATTAACGTAGGCCTATGAAATTCCCACAAAAACAGATCACTGAACGAGAAACTAACATTTACTTCGGGGGTCATTTCTGGGTCACGCACTTGTTGAATCTGAAAATTGTCGCAGAGGTAAATACATCGAAATGTCTCCTCAACAGTAACGCACACAAGTGCACCAGCATTGTTTTGGATTTCGTAGTAGGGAGTAACTAAAGTCAAATTCGTCGGGTCACTGGTGACCCGAACCGATAAAAACTAAAGACAGCGTCGGGTAATCGGTGGGCCGATACGACGTAAAATTTATTCAAAATTCTCTGCTGCAGGGAACGTGATAGGAATGTTGTGTGCTGGATCAGCTGCCATACTGTTGGAGGTAAATCATGATTAGGGCTCGGATGTTTAGGAAAAGTCATATTTTTTCTTGTCTCTATTTTCTTGCCTGATTGGATTTTGGTGCAAATCAGGTGCGTATGGTCACAACTAAGTGATCTTTATTTGTCATATAAATGCATATTTTGGCTATTTTTGTCATAAGCTCATATTTTGAGCTATTTTCGTACACATGTCATATTTCGGCGGTTTGATGACAGCCGTAGCTGTGCAAAATCAACTTCAACCAAATACAGTAGAGACAATACACGACACTGAGCGAGATATCGAGGGACAGCTATTGGAGCTCACTCTAGCGGATAGACCTGAACGGTACTGATTCTGTCATAAGAGCACGTGTATTTTTGTGTGAAGTTTTTGGTGTTATTTATGCGTTTTCAGTGAGTTGACATAATTAAATAGTAGCGTGTGTCATTCCTTGATATCTCCTCTCAACATGAGGGGAAAGGTATGTGCTGTGTTTGGCTGCAGTAATTACGAAGTAGAGAAAAATGCGCGCTCGTTCTTCAGGTTCCCTCGTGACAAGAACATGTAAGTAATATTGTGTTTGCATATCTATTCTTCCAGTGACAGAGATTTTTATAGTACTTCATAATCTTCTGACCTGCTCGACCCATGTTTTAACGGGCTTAAAATATAATACGCATATTTTATTGTATAGTGCAGCAGTTAACCTTCAATACCGATGTGTTGTTTTAGGTGTGATCTGTGGGTTTTGAAATGTCACAGAAGCGATTTGGATAAAGTGTACAAGAAAGAAGGGACGTAACGCTTGTATAAGAATTATAAGATCTGTTCAGATCATTTCCAGGCCAGCGACTTTAAAAATCCTCGACTATACAGCCAAGGGTATGTTACATTTTTACTCTTAATTGTACGTAAATATTCCTCAAAGTATCACTATCGACAACATTTTCGAACTTTTCTTTCTTTTATCCCTCTTCTCAGATTAAAGCCGGGATTTTACAGATTTTCTTTCTGTTAGTAGGCTTCATGTTAAGAGGAAAATTGTCCAGCTATTAAATGTTAATTCATTGCATCATATGTGTAAGGAATGTGCCGATATTTTTATTGACAAATGTCTTAATGTGGTGATACATTGTTTTTAAATGAGGAAAAAAGACAAATCCAACCGTAAGATTTCAGGCAGGTATGCTAAAGCTAAAAAAGTAATGCATAAATGAAAGATCAAGCCATTTCACAGCAGTCCATTTCACACCTTGTTTATATGTCTTTTAAATACCTTTTAAATAATTCTTCATTCATTTATCCAGAATTGCTTTAGCAACTTCGAAGTTAATATCTCAATACCACTGTCTTTCTAGACGTAATTTATTTGTTCATTTCCGTATATACATTTCCATTGATATTTGAATTTAGCGCGATTTGTTCAGGTCAAGTCACTAGGAGCGCCACCGTCGAATTGTCTCCCATTTTAGCAAGGCGAAATCCGTAAGTGTATTCTCTCTACTGTATTTGCTTCAACTTACCTAATGCGAACAAGTGTTCACAAAACATGAATCTTGTCATACACTTCAATTCCAGCCGCGGAGAAGAATTAAAAAGGTATGTGAGTTTGCACCATAGGCACTGCCGTAATGTACTGAAAGACATCTACTTAATTCGTTTCGTGGTACTCAATTTAAACTGCAACACATTTGAATAATATTAATGAACTCTGGGCTTAAACGTTCCAAAATATTTTAGAAAGTAGATCAATTTCTAGTTTTCTCGTATTTCAAACCATCAATGCAGGGTGCAAACATGTTATTTTCAAAATGTTGTGTGATCTGATAATCTTAGCGAACTTAGTACCTACTTTATGGGTATGTATTCGGAAAAGTTTGATAAGTAAATAAAGGACAATTGACTGTGAATAACTCCTAAAGATGTATATTCAGAAAATCAATATTAAAGTAAGAATAATTAAAAATGTGTATCATAGGAATTGCCGTTTCGATTTATAATTTATTTTCAAATGCCCATATTTTGAATAATCATTTTCGGGCCATATTTTGTAATTTTTGCGTCATATTTCGTCACTTTTGAGGTCATATTTGCTTGCTTATTTGGGCTATTTTTAGGTCTTAAACATCAGAGCCCTATTCGTGATGCTACATATTTGTTTTTATCGCGAAAAATAATTGAATCTCTACACTCCTGTAGGCCTACTCTAGTACACACACACTCGCACTTGGAACTCGTACATTTTCTCCACGGTAAAATTTTCTCCGCCACACAGAAAAACATAGCATTGTGGATATGAACTTGCTCTCTCGTCTTCTAAGCTCAGAAACATATCCATGATTTTTATCTTTTCTTTGTTGTTTGGGTCATCAGTCCATAGACTGGTTTGTTGCAGCTTCCCATGCCACCGTATCCTGTGCTAACCTTTTCATTTGTACATAACTACTACATCCTACGTCTACTCAATCTGTTTCTTATTCATACCTTGGTCTACCCCTGCCGTTCATATTGCCTACACTTCCCTCAAAAATCCGCTGAACAAGTCCTGGGTAAGAGATACCCTTCATTCTATCTCTTTTTCTGGTCAATTTTTGCCAAATCATTCTCCTCTCACCAATTCGATTTCAGTTATCGTATAGCCCTAGTGGAGAAAATGAACAAGTTGTTGTTTGCCTTTCAGATCTCTTTCTTGGTTAGCCAACATACCTGGTACTTGAAATGTGACACCCTTTAAAATAATGTTTCCGTCCAGGGTGATAACAGCGTTGATGATTTTCTGCTTGCTGATTACCACGAACTTCCTTTCTTGATATCTAGTTCAAACCAAACTTAATAATAATAATAATAATAATAATAATAATAATAATACGGATTTTATCTCATGACTCTACTTAGAAGTGGCCTAGTTAGCAAATAAGTACCGGTATTGCGGAACACACACACACACACACAATCGGCCTTATTATCCAGTCTTCCGCCGTAAAAACCTTAACTGTTTTTTTTTATTTCAGCTGCTATCGGTTTTTCGACATTCCAGAGTGCCGGAATTTTGTTTTTATAAGGGCACCTTAAATTGACTATTAATTATCATTAATTGACGGAATCAACGTTACACTTAACAATATTGTTGATTTATTTTTCAATATTGTCTGCAGGAAATTTACATATGACCTCATACAACATATTCGGATTTAAAATAGACCACTACAATCTTAAGGATGTCTACTAGCAAATTAGTACTTTCTCTTTTCGGATTCCACAACGAGTACATGTTCAATCTCTTCAGGTCTTAATGGTCAGCGTAGTGGTGTTCGGTTCCTACGATTTTCGGCCAGGTCGGGAATTAAATGTAACCGTGTCTGGTTAATTTTTATAGCTCGGGGGCTGGGTGTTCGTGTTCGTTTGCGAACACCACCACATCACACTACAAACTCACTATGCATATGGTTGGAGTCAGAGAGGCATACAGCCGTAAAACTGGGCCAAATGCGTACAAAGTGCCTGTTCCACGTAATTGGGAACGGGCAGAAAAAAGTGTGCTATTGAAAAACAGTTAGTTGACGAGGTGATTTCTAACGAATATTGCATGTACTGTACATAGCCTGGGACTGAAGATACACTTCGTTGTTGTTGTTGTTGTTGTCCACAGACTGGTTTGATGCAGTTCTCTTTGTCACTCTATACTGTGTTAACTCTTCATTTCTACGTAACTGTTGCATCCTACATCTGACTTTAATCGGTTTGTCCTAATGCTTTGCTTGGCCGCCTTCTACCAATCTTATCTCCTACGCTTCCCTAAGAAACCAACCGAACAAGTTCTGAGTACCTCAAGATATGCCCTGACAATCTGTTATTTTGGCCAATTTATCCAAATAATTGTTCTGTCGCCAACTTAAATCAGTCTCTCGTCATTTGTGATGTGTTCTACCCATCTCACCTTCAACATTCTTCGGTAACACCTCATTTTTGCCTGGCTCCTTGGCTGAATAGCCAGCGCTGTAGCCTTCACCACAACCCTCAACCACAGTAACACGTAGTTTCCTTTACGCGGCAGATGCCGCCCACTCTCGACGGAGGGTTTGCCTTACAAGGGCTGCATCAGGCTAGTAGTAACCAAACCAAAACCAAACCCCATGGCACTACAGCCCTTGAAGGGCCTTGGCCTACCAAGCGACAGCTGCTCAGCCCGAAGGCCTGCAGATTACGAGGTGTCATGTGGTCAGCACGACGATTCCTCTCGGCCGTTATTCTTGGCTTTCTAGACCGGGGCCGCCATCTCACCGTCAGATAGCTCCTCAATTCTAATCACGTAGGCTGAATGGACCTCGAACCAGCCCTCAGGTCCAGGTAAAAATCCCTGGCCTCGCCGGGAATCGAACCCGGGGCCTCCGGGTAAGAGGCAGGCACGCTACCCCTACACCACGGGGCCGGCACCAGTTATTGTCTGTTTCACTTTCACAGAATGCCACGCTCCACACAAAAGTTACCAAAAAGCACAGGCTAAACCTAGTTCTCATATTATGCCCTTAATTCTGTCATCATTGGTTCTTCTACTATCCGGATGGCACCTCTGCTGGCTACCTGGGAGTGAACAAGACTTTAGACAGTATCCCACACCGTCTCTACTGTATTTGGCGTTACTGCTGGGTCAGAGGAACTATGTACTTCATAGTTTACTTAGGCTTCATTTTCTAATCTCTTTTTGTTTGTTTGTATCACCTGACTTCATTCGACTAAATTTGTTGTATTTATTTTCATCTTGTACTCGTTCTCTAAGACTTTGTCCATACCATAAGTTACAATTCACCCGTGTGTCCTCTTTTGCCACGTTATTTGGCAATTTTCTCTATATTCTTTGAGGTTCTTTATAGGTAGTCACCAGTAAAAACGCTTTATTTTGTTTAATTTGTGTTTACTCTTTGTTTTATTTTAAGTACATTTATTATAATTATTAAAATTATCTGCGTAAGGCAGCTTGGCATCGTGATCATCATGCTGACCTGAAATCCGCAGTTGATTTAGAACTATTTTGACTGTTCAGTGATTAACTACAGAATTAAATAATGATAGAAAAAGTAAAAGTGTACATATATAAAACAAATCAACCCTCCTGTGGTCTTGTTGCAGTTCTCTGGCAGTTGCTAAACGACGCCGCAACGCACTGATGGTCAGATATCGGTCATCCTGTGGGGTTGTTATGCGTCCACGACCTTGTCCACCCCTGTGGGTGTGGGACGCAGACGGAGAATTCACCCACGGTATCCCCTGCCTGTCGTAAGAGGCGACTAAAAGGGGTGACCAAATTAGAACCATGAACCTACTTGTGATTAGTACCACAATGTTGGGTACCAAATAGGTTTGTGATTAGTAGCAAACCAGAGCGTGACGGCTTTTACAGTACCTGTGATTAATAGCACTATATGAGCGACACTATGGGATGAAGGAATCCATGGTTCTGGCTTGCCTATGATTAGTACCCACTATATGAGGAACACCATAGGATAGCACGAGTTCCTGTGGTTAGTACCCTTATGTGATGAACACCATAGGTTTGCGTTGCCTGTAAATGGCGCCGCAATATGCGAAACAACGTACGTTTGCAATACATGTACGAATTTCATTACCTGTCAATAGTACCATAATGTGTGGAATACCGCGAGTGTACGCTACTCTTGATTAGTACCGCAACATGACAAATACCATGGTTCTACTTTCCTAGCGATAAGTACCATTGTGAGGGGTGGCTGACTTGGATTATGGACCCCTTTCGACTAAGTATCATCGATTCAGTATTGTACTATAGAAGCAGTCCCTTGGTCAGTAATACTATTGTTCTACGCCAGCTTATGTGCATGTAAGGCACTGTGGGTCGGTTCCACTGATCGTTTTAAATTCATATCCATCCATCCATCCCATCTCATCCATCGTCTTCACATTTTGAATTATGGTCGGTGGATGTTTTTGGGCTTTTAATTTGTGATTTCATTTCGTACCATTAGGGGCCGATGACCTAGATGTTAGGCCCCTTGAAACAACAAGCATTGTCGTTATCATCATCGACCTTGTCCACCCCTCCTTGTGAACTGGCCTGTCTCATTGTAGCAATTCCACAAGCGGTGAATAACTGACGGAGAGACATTGAGATCCACAGCAATACGACGAAAAATCATTCCTTCCTGGATAAGAGTGACGGCCCTTGCGACTTGAACCTTGTTAAGATGTCTCATGGGATGTGCTGGTTTTCGTTCAACGGGCTCAAATGACCGCAGGAGTCTGTGTAACTCACAACGACACACGGACGCACCGCTGTTCACTTTGTTTTGAGGGGTCAGATGGAGTATAACTTCGATTTGACATACCCTGAGTAGCTAAGGTCTCAAGCAGGGGCGTATATAAGGGAGGGGGGGGGCAGGGGGCCTGGGCCCACCCCGAAAAAATGTATAAGTCTTGAAGAACCGGACCAAAATGATGGGAATTTTCGATCGTTGTTGAGATACCGAGCCAACAGTGGAGATAATATTCTTAAAGACCAATTAACGACTAGTGGTGGGAAGACGATGTACACAAGTTCTTTCATTCAAAACGAACTTATTAACACATTCGGTCACTTAATGCAATCAAAATGTTAGAAAGTCTGTTTTTATTCGATTTTAGGAGATGAAACCACTGACATCAGCCAAATCAAACAGATTTCTCTCTGTGTACGTTATGTAGAGGAACAAACTTTCAAAATCAGAGAAGATTTTCTGTCATTCGTCCCCGTTTATGACATCACTGGAGCTGGTTTGGCCAACACAATATTGTAGACCTTGTCAACATTAGGGCTTGACCTAAACAAAATGAGAGACCAAGGGTACGATGGTGCTGCCACGATGAGCGGGCAATTCGGGCTACCGTTGGCCCTGTATACACATTGTTCTTCACACACTCTAAATGTATGTTTGTCAGATGCGAAAAAAGTACCGTCTGTAAGAAACTGTATGGGTGTCATAAAAGAAGTCTGTGGATTCTTTCATATATCAGCCAAAAGAAACGAAATATTGAAATCAATGATTTCTGAATGTTGTCCAGAAAAAAAGAAACAGAAACTTATTTCATTATGCGAAACCCGATGGGTAGAAAGGCACGACTCTGTTTTGAGCTGGATGCTATCAACCATGCATAACTTACCTGAGCAGTTTCAAAACAACAATATAGATCTTCCACAGGCCTTGACTAACGTCATGAGTGTCTTCCACATTCGCTGCCAAACTTGACATTAAAGAAGAGATTCCAAGAATTTGCTGCCTTCAAACAGCAAGTAGCAACGTCCCTTACACCACAGAAGAAGAATACTATTGAGTAGCTTTTTATGTGCCGTACCTGGACGATTTTTGTAACTCACTAAAAGAACGCTTTGAATCTCACAAAGGAAATAGTTGCATCCTTACAAAACATCCTTCCACAATTGTGTATCGTAACAGATTTCGGTTCACTGGAGGCTGCTTTTAGTTTCTACGAAGAAGATCTGTCACATAAAGAGATTGTGCAAAGTGAGTTTATGTTGTGGAAAGAAATGTGGAGTCAGGAAAATCCTTCAAATCTTCCCAAAATGGCTGTAAGTTCTCTAGAAAAATGTGATAAGACTTTCTTCCCCAACATTTATACCCTTCTCAAATTACTCTGCGTTCTTCCTGTTTCTATCGCAACCGTAGAAAGAACTTTCTCTAGCCTAAGGAGACTGAAGACTTACTTAAGGAACAGCACATCTGAAAGTAGGCTTAACGGGCTTGCTTTACTCTCTATCCACAGAGACATTATAGTTAGTGACGAAGACGTTCTTGAAAAGTTTGCAAGTGTACCAAGAAACCTGGACTTCGTTTTTTTGTTTTTTGTTTTGCTAGGGGCTTTACGTCGCACCGACACAGATAGGTCTTATGGCGACGATAGTACTTCGTTTTGTAACCATTGGTGTACTGTATGTATGTATGTATGTATGTATGTATGTATATGTATGTATGTATGTATGTATCAGCCCAAATCAATGTTTCCTTTTTCCTTTCTAAAGTGTTTGAAATCGTCTGACCTCTTAAAATTACTTAACCTAACCTTACATCAATCTTGGCCCCCCCCCCCCAAAATGTATTCTATATTCGCCACTGGTCTCAAGGTATGCTGTACGACCATTGGAACCACATCTATCAAATTAATGTTCACATACCAGACGTTACAAATCATGTTCCCCTAATTTTTTTGAACTGAGTACATAGGTACCCATACAGATAACAGAAATTTGAGCACGGAAATATACTGTTTAATTTTTGCATTCTTTGAACTAAATGTGTCTGGTATCGGCTTCATCATAATAGCACAGTTATTATTGAAGACGCTTGAAGCTTGGTATCAAAACAAAGAAACTATTATATGTTTCATTGCGCTATTCTGATGTATTTATATTTTTTAAACTAGTACACCTAAGTGCTGTAATATGAAAACGGTAATACTGTGGTGGTAGACAGCTGTTGATTGGGTGAAGTTCCCGATATTCTCATAGGCGTAATTCGGGAGTGGCAAGGGGTGGCCAATATTTTGAAGGAAACCAATTTTTTCGTAATATTGCAGACTTAGAAATGCATATTTTACAAGTACTGTGTAGAGATGAGAAGAATGCAAGAATGAGGAATGTGGCCTGCAAGCACGAACTTCCTGTTCTGCCCAGACAGATCGGCTCTTATCTGTTCTTATCTGCTGCACGAAAACATTGACTCACACTTTGCAGTTTGCTGGATTACAACTGACAAGAGCGAAGAGCTGCCAGTAGAAGATACTCTAAACTCGCCTGGGTAGTAGCGGAGTTGCCATAGTAACCATTGCGTCACTGGCTATGCTGGTGAAAATCCCTTCGCCCCGTGCCTCACCTGGCATGTGCATTCTTTTGATCTCCCAACAATACATTCTTCATTACTCTGTTTAATTTAGCTCAGTGAAACAAAATGATCTTCGCACCATTGTATAGGCTTCCTATACACTGTTACGAGAATGTCTAATATTGTTAAATTTTATCTTCCTCTATCATTCTAATTAAAATGTCGCTAATTCAGCAACCTGTGAGAGGTATTTTTTCATGCTTGCCGGTGTTTAAAAGTGTACTGCAGGAACACGATCGCCCAGGAGAGGTTATCCTCTTAGGCTTTTTGGATATCAATAGTAGTACTGATGGTGCCATTTCAAAAATAACTAATGACATTAATTCAACTCGAAAGAGAAGACTTCATTTTGTGTAAAAATACGATGTGATCAGATTATGTAAAATAAAGGAAAGGTTTGGTATTTGTCCTTGGTATCTGCTTGATTTTTACTTTTACGGATAAAAACAGGCCAAGTAACAAATACGTTTGAATTAGGTTTACTTTTTAAATTATCTGTGAATGTTCTTTAGAGGTTTGGTTATCAAATTAACATACAATATTCAAGGAAAAATAGAGAATAATTTTGTGGTCGCAAATTGCTCTCAAAAGGGAGGAGCCATGGACCCCTCCCCCAATCAAAATGCTCAAATGATGCCCATGGGTATTCTTATACCATATTGGTCATTGGAGCCATTTGCTAAATAATCTAGTAACAATTACTGTGCTGTCTGAAGTATTTGGACAGCACAACGACACAGGTTAGGTTTGTTGGGCTGAATATCTCGATGATCAGAGTCCGGAAAGGAAACACATACTACAATAGATTCGTTCCTTCCAAGCTGATTCTGTCCAACAAACCCCCGAATGGAAAATCTCTAATAACTCGACATAGCCAGTATGGATTTAGAAAGAAATTTTCTTGCGAGGCACACCTGGTGGGATTTCAGCAGGACATATCAGATCAGTTGGATTCAGGAGGTCAGTTAGATTGCATAGCCATAGATCTTTCCAAAGCCTTTGATAGAGTGGAACATGGAATATTATTAAAGAGATTGGAGGGAATAGGATTGGATGTAAGGGTTATACGTTGGATAAGAACATTTCTAAATTCAAGGGTTCAGAAAGTCAAAGTAGGAAATAATATATCACAGGAAGAGAAAGTCTGGAAGGGAATTGCACAGGGTAGTATAATCGGTCCGTTACTTTTCTTAATATACGCAAATGATTTAGGGAACAATATAACTTCAAAAATAAGATTGTATGCAGATGACATAATTGTTTATAGGGAAATATATAACATTGAGGATTGTTCAGAATTACAAAGGGACCTTGACAGTATCCAAGAATGGGTTGAAGAAAATAATATGAAGATCAATGGAGGCAAATCAACTGTTACAACATTTACAAACAGGAGCTTTAAAACTGAATTTGAATATACTTTGGATGAGGTAGTTATCCCAAAAGATGGCAAGTGCAAATACTTAGGTGTGAGATTTGAAAGTAATTTGCACTGGAAGGGTCATGTTGATGACATTGTTGGGAAAGCATACAGATCGTTACATGTCATAATGAGACTACTTAAAGGATGCAACAAAGAATTAAAAGAAAAAAGTTACTTGAGTATGGTTCGTCCATTATTGGAATATGCAAACAGTGTTTGGGATCCTCACCAAGAATACCTAATAAGAGAACTAGATGGTGTGCAGAGGAAAGCAGCAAGGTTTGTAACAGGGGATTTCAGGAGAAAGAGTAGTGTATCAGAAATGTTAAAGGAACTTGGGTGGGAAACTTTAAGTAAGAGAAGGGAGAAAACTAGACTTATAGGATTATATAGAGCCTATACAGGAGAAGAAGCATGGGGAGATATCCGTGAGAGGCTTCGGTTGGAAAATAATTATATTGGTAGAACTGACCACAAGTACAAAATTAGAAGGAATTTTAGCAGAAGCGATTGGGGTAAATTTTCTTTCATTGGGAAGGGCGTGAAGGAGTGGAACAGTTTACCAGGGGTAGTGTTTGATCCTTTTCCAAAATCTGTACAGATATTCAAGAAGAGAATAAACAACAACAGAGATAATAAATTAAATGTTAGAGGGCATTCGACCAGTGCAGGATATTGTAAATAATAAATGTGTGTGATTAAATTAATTCCATCCCCTGGTCTAAGGAGTTTGGACAGCCCAAGTAGGGGACTGCCTGTAGGGGTGAAGTACAGTGGGGACTTCGAGGGCCCTGGGACCGCTACGGTAGCTGTGAAGGCCCTTCAGGAACTCTGAAAAGTGGTGGCAAAAGGGGCTCTGGTTAAGACGCAGCAGGTCGTTATGCTACTTAGGTTCCAAAATGGGTAAAATATAAATATGTAAATAAATTCAGTGTTAATTTTAATCTTATACCAGTTGTATAGTATTATTAGAAGTAATTTCACATACCGTACTGTATATGAGTTGACTATGTTTGTAAGATATTATAAGTAGAATTTTGTAAACAATATAAATTTATTAAGGATGATGTGTGTGTTTAATAGAAATAATTATTAGCGTAAATTGTATAATATTGTATTCTAGGAAAATTTTCTTCGTCTCCTGTTAATTTAAAATTTAGTTCTTGACAATAATGTATTTTAGTGTACCATTTGCCACCAAGGTAGACACCTCATTTGCAAATAAAGAGATTTTGATTTAGTATTTCCCTTACACAATTATCCATTAGACTTTGCCTGTGAATGCACTTTTCTTTGTATTCGTTAAGAGTATACCACTAACATTGAAGAAATTGAGCACTGAATGCTAAAACATACGTTGTTTTTTTTTTTTTGCTATTTTCTAGGGGGTGCGGTTGTCGTGTTACTGAATTTTCTTTGTGTTCTTTCAACGAAAAATCTCTACAACGGGCCCCAGGGGCTCTTAACTTGGGAGCGTGGGTTGGCGACCACGAAGCCCGTAGCCGAATCCATGCATTGCTTCCACTTACTTGCGCCAGGTTCCTTACATTCATCTGTCCTGTCCGACCTCCCTTGGTCGACTCTTGTTCTTTTCACGGTATTAGAGCATTCGAGGCCTAGAGGGTCCTTAATTTTCACGCCCTTCGTTGCCCTTGACTTTATTTGGCCGATAACTTCATTTTTCGAAGTGTCGGATCCCTTCCATTTTACCCTTTGTATGTTGTATCTTCAGTCCTCAGCTCTACGGATTGTTGTATCCTCAACAGCTCTGCCATAGATGGCCTGGGCATAACCGAAGAGGCGTACTAGGGAATTGAGTGTGGTAGTCTCCCGTTGCTTTCCTCATCAAGTCAGAAGTTGCTATTACATATCAGTCTGCCAAGCTACTGAAATGCATGCACCAACCGACCCGGTGAGCATCGTTTTCACACCATTCATAGCGGGGACTGGCTGCATAAGGAATGGCATGACTAGTATTGCTCATACCTGTCACTTTCATATTGTCAAAGCTACGGGTGAGACAGGTCAATGAAAGTAACAAAATTGTTCTAGCCCGTACCTGAAGACATAGTGCACTGTAAACTGTAGGTCCCGCCAGCAGGGGCATGATAGTGTTATTAGAGGATGGTGGCCAAGTTGTACTCCCTCTTAAAACAGTAACCACCACCACCAACACCCCACATCTCTACAGAAATCGGTGGTAATAATCTGACTGGCTACAGTTCAAAATACTTCATGAAACTACGTTTTTTTTTGTTTTCCTTGAAAATAATTACCGTAGGTCTTTTTATGTTAATCTTCTAAGAAGGTAAGTTTAAAAACCTGGTCTTGAATAATAGACTCCTGCCGTATCTGGATATTAATGCCCTTCTCAGATTTCAAGGCTAAAAGGTACGAACAATAGTTGACAATCGAAGTGTAACTTTCCAGTACCTACATCATATGCCAAGTGTTCCTTCTTACAAGTGCTGTGTTATTATTGTGCACTGCAAATAAATTCGGGACATTCGAAATATAAAATTAATCACTTTTTAGGGGCGTGTAATATTTGAGGCGATGAGAAGGATGACTCACCTTACTCATCCTACCGTCCGAAGTCCATGTGTCCCAATTTTTACGTTCCTAAGACGCCGTGGCAGTAGTGCAATTCCAGTAATAAATCACTGACAAACGCATGTTATAACTTGCTCGAGTAAATGCGCAACTGATGTGCTCGTAATTGTTAATTGGAGCGGCGTTCCTATGCAGTTCATGTTGTTTTTGCTAGTGTTCCTGCTGTCGGAAGAACACGCCCAGTTGCGAACTTGGCGTGACACTGTATTACCTAACAAATTTACCTCGCAGCTGCTCTCGCATGTTGCGTTACCTGTCTTGTTTGCATTCCGAACGACTGCCAGTGACGTTGGAAGTCGATAAATACGCACACTAAGATTTTAATATTTGTTAAAAGCCTGTCGATAACTTTGGTGATGGTACATACCTGGAGCATGTCGCAGGATAGCGGCAGTGAAATAACATTACGCACACTTAACTACTTCCTCACGACTGGCTGTGCTGGAACGTGCAGGCTACAGGCAGCTGAGCAGGAGCAGTCTATTCAGTTTGAGGGGAAGAATAAATACACTTCACCTGGAAAACATGTCCGCGCTCACCGCTCCTTGCGACAATACCAAAGAGGACAGTACCAAGCACGTAATGGCATGTTGTTACGGACTGAAGACCTACAGCCCCATGTTCCGCCGTTGTAAGAGGGCCAATCGAGTTGGAAGGGGGGAAAGAGGTGACAGCGTTGATCTCGTACAGGTCGTGGGCATTTATAATTCTCAGTCTGTGATGTGTATAATACAACTAACTACTATTGTTATGGTTTTCATATCGTTGAAAACCTTGTTCCTTCGGGTGTACGTCAGTCAATGTGTTTCGGTCGGGTGCTTTCTTCTTCATGAAAGTCCGCTCGGCTCCTTGGCTAAATGGTTAGCGTAGCGGTCTTAAGTTCAGAGAGTCCCGGGTTCGATTCCCGGCCGAGTCTGGGATTTAAACCGCGGCTGGTTCGGGAACTGGGTGTTCGTGTTCGTCTTAATACATATGTTATACTGATTTTACTCATTTACATACAACGCATTACACTACCAATTATCACAGAAACATGCACTGCCGCGCGAGGTGGCTACCCGGCTTTGGTCACGTAGCTGTGATCTTGTATTCAGTTATGGTGGGTTCGAAACCCACTGTCGGCAGCTTTGAATACTAGGGCTTTGACTTAATTAAGGCCTCGGTCGCTTCCTTCCCAGTTCTAGACCTTTCTGTCCCATCGTCGCCTTAAGACCTGTCTCTGTCAGTGCGTCGTAAATAATAATAATAATAATAATAATAATAATAATAATAATAATAATAAATACATACATCTACATAGGGTTAGCATCAGGAAAGGCATTAGGCCGTAAAACTGAGCTTAATCCACATCTCTCTCCGACCTCAAGTAACTGGGTAGTCAAGGAGATGAAGTTGTATGTGAAGACTCTTAAAGTCCTTTTTATCTTCGGTCAGGATTAAAAAGAAAAGGCCTACGACTAACCGACTGTGCCGCTGAAGATGGTAGCATGCTCTTGTTTTAAAGTCGTGCGTAGGTGTAAGGCAGTGCAGGTTATTCCAACATTTAGAGGACAGAAAATAATTCTGTCTTCATCTATTCCATTGAGCTGTTGTAGGAATAATAAACTCTGCTGTCTTAGGCTTCGCTGACAACAAAGCAAAATCCTAAATACAGCCCTTACCATCGACACCAGCACGTTTTGTTAACCTCCATAGTGTAAAGGTTAACGCTATTAGCTGCAGTCCTCTAAGGGCAGAGTTTGATTCCCGGTACTGACAGAAATTTAAGATTGGCAGCAGGGCTGGTGATTGAGAAGGTACATTCAGCTCGCCTCCATTGGAGGCGTGCCTAAAAGGAGCTACAGCACCTCGGGACGAGGAGACGTGCTCAATATGTCAACGCTCTTTTCATAAGAACAATGCTGTTTTCTTAACATGGAATGAGCTATAGCACGTTAGGCGTCAGTAATCTCATGTACCGGAGATGAATGGCAGAAGAGACATACAACATCACAATGGTCATTGTAATGTTATTGTGCTTCTGACCCCAATTTCGCAGGTTCGATCCTGGTTCAGTCCGGTGGTATTTGAAGGTGCTCAAATACGCCAGCCTCGTGTCGGTAGATTTACTGGCACGTAAAAGAACTCCTGCGGAACTAAATTCCGGCACCTCGGCTTCTCCGAAAATCGTAAAAGTAGCTCGTGGGACGTAAAGCCATTACGGTAACATTAATTAATCGATTTTGTAGGCATTCGCATTTAGTTTTCTCCCCACTCTGTGATATTAGGGCATCTGATGTAAAGGGAGTCCTTCCTTTTTTTCATGACTCACTCTTGTCTTATTCTTCAAGCGATCGTTCCTTTATGCTTTTCTTCTCACTTTTTAATAATCATCTTCACAATTTTCCTTGTCGATATGGACCGATGACCACGCGGCCTTATATCTTAAGACAATCATAACAAAAACCATCGCCAGCCAATACGATTGAACAATATCTCCATGTTAACAATGCTCGGCGTTGATATGGGCCAAGTAACAAAAATTGAGATTCGTGAATATCTCTGTTATCATAACCGGTACGGTAAAAATATATGACCGAGCAATTGGCTGTGCGGTATGCTTACATTCGGGAGATACTGAGTTCGAATCCCATGTTGGCAGCCGTGAACTACTTTTACGGTTTTCGGAGACGCCGAGGTGCCGGAATGGTTTCTCATTTTCACACTAGGCAAATGTACTTTAATTGAGACCATGGTCGCTTCCTTCCCACTCCTAACCCTTTCCTATCCCATCGTCGCCATTAAGATTTGTGTGTGTCGGTGCGACGTAGAACCACTTGTAATCAATATGACGAATGACGAGGAGTAGCCGAGGTAATTGAAGGTCAATATATATATGACATAAATTATCGGATTTTTAATTCTATATAACTTCAGTTATGTAGCAGTTATCAATAGGACCACTAATAACATAGATTATTTGAGAATAAAATTTTAGGCCTTCCCCTAAACTACCATTTCACTCAGCGTGAATAACATTATTTGTAGCCTAGATTATAGTGCCTCATTCGCTAACTTAACGTACCAATTTTCATTAAATTCTCTTCAGCCATTTCCTCGTGATGCGCGTAGGCCTACATGCTTGCATACATAGGCATACAGACAGACAGAGATAAAGGAAAATTAAGAAGTGCATTTCCTTGTTACTGTGGACACGACCAATAAAGAAATACCATAATTTTAAAATTCTTTGCAATGTACGGTCAAAACTCTTTATTTTACATATACAGTAGATCTAAGTTATATCATTGCCGAATGACGAGGAGTAGCCGTGTTAATTGAAGGTTTTGACTCTACCAAACATTTTGTTGTTGAGGCAGACCTTATTCGGAATTGGTTCTTTACCCGTGGAAGGAAATAATCTTATTTTATTCTGCAGATATTTCAATGTCATATTCAATGGCTATTGTCTTGATTATGAGAGTGGGAAACAATCACATTCGAGTCAATTTGAAAATCCGGTCTGTTGTTGACGAACTTTCCGAGAGGAGTTTAAGACAGTTCAGCCACGTCATGAGAAGCCCACATGTTCATACAGTTTGGTCTGTAATGGAAATCAGAATTCAACCGATAGACCAAGAAAGATCTCGTCTAACTTGGATGTCTAGTTTAAGAAGCCCAACTAAATCCAACTTACATACGGCAGAAGGAATGAGCAAATTTGAACTGGGAGAGCCGACCCCAAATGTAATGGGACAAAGGCCAAGACAAGAAAATAAGAAAATATTATATAATAGAAAGTCAGCAGATAGGTTTTCGGGTGTACAGTCACTCAAATGGACTCATGGAAGGAGTCCTCAGTATTAATCCATTAATTGACAAATTCTTTACTGTAACTTCGTTTCCTATTTTGTAAAACACCTAGTGACAGGGAAAAATAACACCAATTATACATTTTAAATAACTATCATCTAACATAATCATCATCAATGTCCCACTCCAGTCACCCTGGTGTTCTTAACAAGCCTCCTTCACTCCTTTCTGTCCTTCCACTTTTCCTGCCCCACTACTTCTCCCACATCCAATCCAGCTTCTCTAATATCCTTCCATATCTGATCCATCCGCCTTCTTCTCGGTCTTCCAACTGGTCTCTTTCCCTTACTTCTCTTTCCAATTCCCTTCTTGCTACCCATTCCTTTTCCATTCTCTTTACATGTCCGAACCATCCCGGTTTTGCTTTCTGTATGTTCTGTACTAAAGATTCTATATTTAGCTCTTCTCTGATTTTAATATTTTGAATTCTATCTCTTCTTGTCTTTTTAACCGATGTTCTTCAAAATTTCATTTCTACTGCTTGGATCTTACTTTCTTGTCTCTTATAATTACCAGCGTTTCTAGTCTGTTACAATTGGTATGATATACTGTTTATATAATGGTAACTAGCTGATGTACCCGTGCTTCGCTACGAGTTTGGCTTCTCAGAGAGACTGACCTTGTGGTTTTCCTAACTGAAGTCAACACAGGTCATTACAAAAACATCGGTAGGAAAGTAGCGATTAAAAGCAATGATATCATATAAAATACTCGATCAGATGAAAAAACCGCACATTTTCTCACTTTTAACGAACAGGACTACGCTGCCGATCTAACGGTCCAAAGTTCAAGAGCTAGAATGATCAAAGCCGCAGATAGCCGTGATCCATGAACACCCTTCGTCTTTCTTCGGCAGGGAGGGGGTCGAATAGTGGAGACTCCCATGGCATAAACTATGCCCTTCTACTAATCTGTTTCCTAGGAGTACCCGATGAGTCGGAAAATCTTAATTCACTACACTGGCGGCGGAAAAATCTATATGACTTGGAGACAAATTTTTCCTGCAAGCAAGAGGAGAAACCCACTCTTCACTGCTAATCTGGAATAAAATGAATGTAGAATTTAATAAAAGTAAAGAGGAAGAAGCTTTAATTAAGAAACGGCTCTTTTCAGGGTCAAATTTTGAGTTATTTAGTGAATTGTGGTGCTATAATTTCGAATAGGCCTAAATTGTTATTCTATACTACTACTACTACTACTACTACTGCTACTACTACTAAGCGAGCCTCTGCCTTAAGTGTGCACGCTGCTCATTTAAAACAGCGCGTCAGATTAGGGATCGCATAGCTAGAATACTATGATGAACCTGTGTGTTACCGTACGTACCCGCTGTATCAGAAAATGTATGAACCAGAGGAATGACATGCTAAAGAAGAAAGTTTTCTAACTCCCCAGCTATTTCCCGCTAATATTCAGTCAGGCTGTTATACTCGGTACGCAGCAGTAATCCCATCTATCAGAGTTGAGAGGCAGCATAAGAGACAAAGAACATCACTTCAAACAATGGTTAATGTAATGTTACTGTTGATCAATGCTATGGGCTTTTGATATTGTAGGTCTTCACATTTAGTTATCTTCCGACTCTGACATACCACTCTTACCATAGTCGGTACGGTAAAACTGATTAAAACATAAATGATCGGAAATTGTATTCCCTATAACTTTTGTTATGTAATACTTTTCGATAGCTCCAATAACATAGATATTTAAAAATTACATTTTAGGCGCCTTCCCCTAAACTACAATTCCATCCAGGGAGAATAAATTTGTTTATAGCTTAGACTGTTGTTTCTCATTCCCCGACTATATATAACGATTTTCATTAAATTCTGTTAACCCTTTTCTCGTGGCTTGGCGGTGATATGGACTTAACAACAAAATTACAATTTCATGAATATCTGTGTTATCACAGTCGGTACCGGTACGTTAAAATGTTTAAGACATAAATGGTCGGAAATTTAATTATATATAACTTCGGTTATGTAGTATTTATCGATATGACCATTAATAATTTAAATATTTGAGAATTAAATTTTAGGCCTTCCCCTAAACTACCATTTCACTCAGTGTGAATAGAATGATTCATATCCTAGATTATAATGGCTCATTCTCTGACTATGCATGCCAATTTTCATTGCGATAGGACCACTCATATCGTAAATATTTAAGAATTACATTTTTGACCTTCCGCTAAACTACCATTTCACTCAGCGTAAATAAAATTATTTATAGCCTAGATTGTAGCGACTTATTCCTCGGCTTTGAATACCAATTTTCATTAAGTTCTCTTTAGCCGTGTTCTAGTGATGCGTGTACGTACGTACATACATACATACAGTACATACAGATATTATGGAAAAGTAAAAAGTGCATTTCCTTGTTACTGTGGCCATGACCGATACAGAAATACCATTCTTTTCAAATTCTGAGCAATGTACAGACAAAACTCTTATTTTATATGTATAGATTTCATTCTCTTGGATACTTTGTCATCCCATAAAAGCTCTCAGACTTGATAAAATGTTGTACCTTTACTTAAGTCTCTTATTAATTTCAGGGTTGATTTCATTACTTCCATTAATAATGCTACCCAGATATGTAAACTGTCCTACATTCTCTAACCGTTCTCTGTCTATGTTCACTTGGCTTCTCTTTTTCTCTTTTCCACAGTGCATGACTACATTATAATTTTTTTTTTTTTTACTAATTACTATTCCACACTCCTTCAGATTTTCATTCTAAATGTCCATTCTCCTCTGTACTTCCTTTTCTCCCTTTCCCCCAAATCACCAAATCATCTGCAAATACCAAAGCATTCACTTCATCACTACTGATACTCTGTTTTACACGTTTTATGATTTCATCCATCAATATAATAAACAATAATAGCGACAGTGCACTTCCTTGCTTGAGACCTTTTTTATATATATAATAAAATGTTTGTCACCACTCCCCACTTGTACACTGCTTTTACTCTCATGATACATTTTTATCTTGTTAATTAATGATTTTGGTACATTCCTTTTCAGTAGGCATTTCCATACATGTTTTCTCTTAACTGTATCATAAGCTTTTTCCAAATCCAAACATACATATGATTTCCTCATTCCTTTCCAGATGTTTTTCCATTATCGTTTGCACTGTAAATATAAAGTCTATTGTTGATCTGTTCGGTCTAAATCCATATTGTTCTTCCTCTGTGTTTCTATTATATCCCTGTCTTTTTTCTATGACTTTCTCCATTATTTTTAGCCCATGTTATAATAGGGTTATACCTCTATAATTTCTACATTTCTTCCTATTTCCTTTTTTGAACAGTGGTACAATGCTTCCTTGTTGCCAATCTTCAGGTATCCTTTCATCTTTCCATATGGCATTGAGGGCTCGGTATAGCCACTGAGCCACACCCATCCCATCTATCACTACATAAATCAGTGATCCAAGCAGTACCTTAGTGAAATATTCATGGGGAACAATATTTGAGGCCCGGATCGTGTCGACTGGGCAAGGCACATACATAACCCTGAGCTGAAAACCCCCCCTTGTAATCAGGTAACAAGGGCAAGACTACATCTATTTGAAATAAAAGAAGAAATGGTTTAAACCAGGGGATTTATTAAATAAATACGAAAGAAAAAAATTTAAACCAAGAGAAGAAAATCACACAAAATAAATAGGGAAATTAGTCGTAATACTCATGGACATACCTTGTTCTTTTTCACATAGTTGAAACACGGTGTGAACTCAAGCTAATACTCGTCAAAAATAAATATTGATACGTAATTTAAAATGCTCACTGCCTCTCAACACATCACTCTTACATTACCAGCAGCTTCCTTTCCATCGTTAACAATTCAACCAGGTCGTCTGTTTTACCAGGATACACATATCCAAGGCACTGCACCACATATTACATTAGGCAACTAACAATGAGAAACGTTAGCATAACAATAAGCCGTGCCGGAGAGCAAAAGGCAGATAAGAATAACGACAGATGAGACTGAGCACAGCCTCCATGGACCAATCAAAGCCAAGACAGATCCAAAGAATACAATAGGTACGCCCATGCGCAAATATGAAACCAACATGGCGGGTACTCAAGCCAAGCATCAGCCATGAATAATAAATAAATATAGCTCTGCGCTGAAAACCAAACAAGGCGCAGTATTTGAAAGACAAATACAACAGGTCGATCGGCATATCACCCTTTTCTCTCCCACACATCCGAACTCACATGCATACCACATTCACGCACACACAATGAGGGTATCGGGAAAATAAAACACGAACGGCCGTTCAGATTTCGTAGTCAAATACAAACCATAAATTATGACTCCACGGTCATTATCAGCGGGTCTCACGTACTCAAATGTATGCGTGCGGCGTGCAATTACACATAAGGTCAGAATTGGACATTACTTTATTCACATCACTGGCATGTTGCGCCTTGTACAACCTGGATTGGTATCTCCTGCGGTCGAGACAAGGGGCACATCACGAGGATCACGCAGTATTAAAGCCCGCAGTGCACCAAATCATAACCACAGAGACCCTTTTTCAATTATCACAACAACGTTGTTAATAACGTTGTTTATGTAAATATGTATTATATATGATTGTACAGTTTTTATTGTGTATATTCGTGTCCTTTGTAAGTATTTATATATCTTTCATTTTAGATCCATATCTGTTGTACATAGCTCAGATCGTTGTAATTCGGCGTTATGCTGTTGCTGATCCTGAATAAATAAATAAATAAATAAAAAAAGACCACAAACACATTCATTCAAAGCACATCGTACGACGGAGCGGAAAGATGTATGACATCGACCGTAACACACGGGAATAACTCGTCACCAAATTTAAATATAAACCAACTATCACATACCTGTGATTATCAATGGTAAAATCGGATAGCAGTTGGCGTGAAGGGTCCAGGCTTGAACACATTAAATGAATATTTAAAGCATAAAAATGCCACACCAAACATAGCGGCAGCCATTGTTAGTAACCGTCCCACATAGAACAGAAGAAAAACTCCACAGAGTAAAAATTATCGCTCAGCAAAACGAACGTCCTCACAGATAAAAACATAGCATGTGCTGCTCCCTACTGGACGTCATTAGACTGACACACAAAACTGAAGGAAGCCATTTACATAATTAAATGTCAAATCGTGGAACAAGCGATAAGCATGGTTCACCACTATAGTCCAATGCTTGCTGCTGCCTTAATCATATCAGCAATGAATTGGTCTTTTCCACTTGCTTTACCTTTGGTTATTGCCTTCACTGCCCTTTCAAGTTCCAACCATGTTATTGGGTTCTTTTCTTTTTCTCCATCTATTATTTACATTTTCTTATCTCCTTCTTCCTCCGAGCAGTCATCCTCATTATAAAGTTTTTCAAAATACCTTGCCATCACTTTCTGAAGACTCTTTTTGTCATGTACTATGGATCCATCTTCCCTCTGTAAAGCCTTGAATTTTTCTTGATTTATTCTTTTCGATTTTATTACTCTGCATGGTAGTTTCTGATTTCCTAGACTATCGTGCTCAATTTTGTTGGTAAACTCTCCCCAACATTTCTCCTTTTCTTCCTTGATACTCCTCTTTACTTGTAGTTTCAATCTTTTGTATTCCACATGTAACCTTTCTATCTTATTCTCATTCCTCTGATACGTTTTTTGCTTTTCCTTTCCATTTCTTTCTTCACCTTGTTCCTTTTCTTTTTTTATTTTGTCTCTCTACCACCGTGTCTACTTTCCCTTAACCTTTGCTTTTGTTTTCCTGCATACCCCAACTACTGCTTCCACAAATGTCTGTCTTAAATTGTCCCACTCTTCCTCTTCACTTTGTATTTCCGTGTTAGGCAACTTCCTTTTTATACAATCTTGGAATGCCATTCTTTTATCCTCCTCCTCCAATTCCCAAATCCTGATCTTTGGTTTCTTCTTCAGTACAATTTTAGGGATTTTTACTTGTTTTAATTCCACAATCAATAATCTATGATCAGTGGCGGTGGGCTCTCAGGAGCACATGAACACTTAGTTTTAATACATCTTGACGCATTCATGGATAATTTAAAACGTTCCTTTCTTTCGACAATCAATCAAAAGCATTTGACTTATATCAAAGCTCCGTTACACCGACAGTTGTTCGTTTTGACTGACAGTGCAACGAGCACACTGGATAATGGGCTATTGTGCTGAAGACTATACGCATGCGCAAAGTAGATGACGTCATGGTTTATACACCGATATTCCCATTAGCGAGGAGCATGGTAAGATACATGCCTTGCCGTCTAGAGCCACCCTCAAACCAGTGGCAGTATTACAGTTGACCACAAGGGTCCGCCATCTCCCCTATTACGGTTAGCCACAGCTTCCCAGGAGCTACTATTGCATTACATTACCAGCAGATTTCGCTAGTAATTCTGAATAGGCATTTTCTAGCTCGTTGCAAACAGGTGTTTGTAATCGCGGGAAGAAGTTTGGTGTACCTTGTGATTGGAAAATCTTTTCAAGTGAAATTAATTTTTAGTGTTGTTTTGCTTCTCTGTTTAATGGTTTGTAACCATGGTATTCTGTGTGTAAGAGGAAATGAATTCAGTTCAGGTCATTTTAACTAGCGAAATATTAACCTATCGGGATAAGTTAGAAATTAAAAGGCTTGGACCGGACACACCAGATTTGATTGTCGTAAATGTTACAGAAAGTGACAAACGCGAGTATAGGCGTAAGTTTAAGAGAGAAGTGTACGAAACAAGCAAGTGGCTCTGTGAATGTACATCTAGGAATGTGCTTTTTTGTTTGCCCTGTTTATTTTTCAGCAAAGAAAGAAGTGTGTGGAATTCATCTGGGTGCCCAGACCTCATTCATTTGAGTGCAAAAATAAATAAACATGAAAATCCACATGCACACAAAAACGCGAGTATTGAATTCTCTATGCTAGTGTTGTCTATAATTTCCAAGATGAGAATAATTAACATGCAATACAGTAGAACCCTGATTAACCAAGATAATGTGGAGACTGTTGGGGCCAATTCGGAAATAATTATTTTTAAAAATCAACTGGTAAATACGGTACACATTACTTCTACGCTTCTCGTCATACCCAAGTGAACTTCGTGCTATTTAAAAACCAAGAATAGTGCTCGCATCCTTCAATGTTTGCAGTGCACTAAAGTTATTTTGAATTTTATTTTTGTTCTACAGTAATACAGCCGGCCCCACTGTGTAGGAGTAACATGCCTGCCTCTTACCTGGATGCCCCGGGTTCGATTCTCGGCCAGGTCAGGGATTTTTACCTGGATTTGAGGGCTGGTTCGAGGTCCACTCAGCCTACGTGATTACAATTGAGGGGGTCTCTGATGGTGAGATGGCGGCCCTGGTCTAGAAAGGCAAGAATAACGGCCGAGAGGATTAGTCGTGCTGACCACATGACACCTCATAATCTGCAGGCCACCGGGCTGACCAGCGGTCGCTTGGTAGGCCATGGGGTTTGGTTTGTTTCTACACTAAGACCCAGGTGAACTCTGTGCTATTTAAAAACAAAAAATAGTGTTCACATCCTTAAATATTCACAGTGTAGTGAAGTTATTATGAATTTTACTTTTGTTCTACATCAGACATTGTCAATCGAGAGCAAAATGCCTTTGGAGCCACTTTGCTCCCCGCATTCAAGGAAAGAGAGCAGCTTAGTGAGCAAGTAGGGGAAGTGCATGACGTAATACGTACTGAAGGCCAGTGGCACTAAGGTATAGCACATCTTTCTGGACAAGTTAGATTGCAACATGATAAACACGAACTCATATGAGGTGACAATAGTGTGTTTCCTCGCATCACACGGTGTTCAATCCTAGTCGACTGAGCTCGATAGTTGCAGTCACTTAAGTGCGGCCAGTATCCAGTAATCGGGAGATAGAGGGTTCGAGTCCCACTGTCGGCAGCCTTGAAGATGGTTTTCCATGGTTTCCCATTTTCACACCAGGCAAATGCCGGGGCTGTACCATAATTAAGGCCACGGCCGCTTCCTTCCAACTCCTAGGCCTTTCCTATCCCATCGTCGCCATAAGACCTATCTGTGTTAGTGCGACGTAAAGCAAATAGAAAAATAAAACCTGCAGTCGCTTAAGTGCGGCCAGTATCAAGTATTCGGGAGATAGTAGGTTCGAACCCCACTGTCGGCAGCCCTGAAAATGGTTTTCCGTGGTTTCCCATTTTTCACACCAGGCGAATGCTGGGGCTGTACCTTAAATAAGGCCACAGCTGCTTCCTTCCCACTCCTAGCCCTTTCCTGTCCCATCGTCGCCGTAAGACCTATCTGTGTCGGTGCGACGTAAAACAACTAGCAAAAAAAAACAAAAAAACCAAAAAAAAAAACATGCTAGTCGGTTTTAATGTCACTATATGAGGAATTTCACAGTAGGTTTTCACGATATTCAGGCATTAGAAAAGGATCTGCAGGTATTCGCTACGCCCTTCTCAGTGGATGTGCAAACTGTTAGACCAGAACTACAGCTAGATCTGATTGACTTACAGTGCTATACCCAAATGAAATATAAGCTTTCAAACACAAAAAGTTTGACTGATTGCAAGTTATGAATCTCATTCCGTATTGACAGTTATCACTTTACAAAAGAAAATATTTATAAAATCCTCCTATCAATACAATTCAAGTCATCTGTTAGATGAAGCAAAAGTCACGGGAGAGCATTCCTAGATTGCACAAATTTTATGCACTTGTTTTAAGTATATTCAGATCAACTTATTTATGTGAACAGATGTTTTCGTTAATGAAGTTTGGTAAATCTAGACACAGAAGTAGGCTCTCTGATAAAAACTTCAAATGTGCTTTGCGACTTCCCAGCACGCAAACAATAGTACCAAACATTGATACAGTACTATCTAAACGAGCCCAAAGATCCTGTGAAGGAGCAGTACACCAGTGATATGTTTCAATTCTTGTGTTTAATTTGTTGACATAGTCATATATGCCATAAAAATATTGAAATGTATGTTAATCAGAGTGCAAAGGATGTGTACAAATCACACAAATTGTATTTTCTTTCGGTAAATGTACGTGTCTCACAAGCTGCAGTTAACTGTGAAAATATATTTATTCAGGACATATTGCACACTGCTGTATATTCCTTCGTCAATGATTAATTTTCTTGTGCTATTGTATAATCTGTGTCCCGTTCGTCTCACATGATCCATGCTCCAAATTATTATTATTATAGCTGTTGTTTATATGGTACTATTTCCGAGCGGAAAGTACACTACGGCCGTGGTATGCAACCCGCCTGTCCGCTGCTCTCTTGTCACGTGACAAGACAGCTGTCCAGAGCGGAGCAAGTAACAACAGCTCACTAGAGCAACTACGTGATGATGTCTGTTCTACACTAACAGATTAGTCTAGTATAAAATTTATCCTCGGTTACAGGGGTTCTACCATATTATTTGTGAAAAGGGAACCGTACAACGAACTTTCAGTGAAATGATTTGTGCACCTATGTTACTTTTTTTCTGATTTGAGACATGAACAAAAATGTTGTTGTGAACCCGTAAAAAATTTGTCACGAGCCGCCACTGTCTATGATCACCTTCCATACTTTCACTGGGGATTATCTTCGTATTCATGATGTATCTTACCTATTCTCGGTCTGTTACTATAAATTGATGAGTTTTCCATACTATCCATCCCAACTATATCGGCTGATCTTATGGCTATTCCTCTTCATAAACCATATGTTCTTTATTATCAGGTTATTTCTGATACAAAAGTCCAACAGTTTCTCTCCATCTTCCTTTCTATCGCCATACACATGTGAGCCCAGAACATTCTCATATCCCATTCTATCAGTTCCCACATGAGTATCCATATCTCCCATTATCATGATCCCATCTCCAACATTGTGTGTTTCCAGTTCATTGAGGAACTCTTCTTTTTCTTCCACGCTACATCCTGTCTGTGGAGCATACACCTGTATTATCTTCAGTAGTTCCTTGTTTACGTGTATATGCATTATTATAATTCTTTCATTTACATACTCAACTTCAGCTATTGGTTCGACATTCTGATTCACTACAAATCCCACTCCATTTCTTTTCTCTTTACTGTTACCCATCCAGTACTAGGTGTGCCCCTTTCTTAGTTTCTTCATTCCTTTCCCTTTCCATTTTACTTCACTTAATACCAGGATGTCGAGTTTTTGTCTCTCCATTTGGTCAATCAATTCATTTTCCTTCCCATTCATTGTTAAAATATTTATTGTTCAAATCAGGTTTTGTTCTCTGATCTAACACTTGCACGAACATCAGCATTACCATCATACTGTGCAACTGTAGTCAGAGACTTGTCAGTTCGATTTCCAGTTTTAAACTTCCATCCAAGTCTTGTATTGTAGTTGAAGGCAAGTACAAATTTACTCATCTGCTGACCTGCTAAGCCTAACACATCTGAGGATTTTCTTTCGGGGTTTACTCCCTTAGCCTTTGGAGATCCCTCTTCTCCAAAAGGCAATGGTTTCCTCTTTGCCATTCCGAACATCCCCTTCTCTGCCTAAGATGCTGTTAAGGTCTTCACCCGTAACCCTGGGTAGGGTTCCATGTTTATACCCCATGAGACTTGGTCCCTGCCTGAACTTAGCTCTCCTTCACACCAGCCTACTGATGTGGAGGATACCCACCCCCGCAATGTGGATGCGCCAGACAAGAATTACTCAAGTGAAGGATAGGGAAGATGACCCTATATCCCTTGAGCCGGGTTAATGGTTGTGTATGATCCCATCCTCCTCCTCCAATTCCCAAATCCTGATCTTTGGTTTCTTCTTCAATACAATTTTAGGGATCATCTTTAACTCATTGCGGACCATGGACGGCGTAAGACGTTTAAGGTTGCTCCTATGCTGCGGGCCGTGGACGGTGTAAGACGTTTAATGTTCCGCGCGAAGCAATGCTGTTTATATTCATCATCTATGTATTCTTACACCTTAGTCAGCGTTACTGGTTGTAGCAGGAAGTTGGTTGACCTTTTTGAGATAACCCTCGCATTGAGTGGGCTCATGTTTATCTTAGCTGTTTTAGCGGGAATATCTCAGCACTTCCTCGTGCGTCAAGACGGTACTTGAGATTCCAGTGCAGTGCGTGTCGTTCTTACCAAGTGTAGTATAATGGCTTATAAAACAAAGTTTCTTACGGAAGATCAATGATTAGATATTGTTCATAATGATTATTCTGGTGATGAACTTATCCCTGAAATAGACTCAGATAGTGAAAGAGAGTGTGACGAGGAAATTCCGATTCCCAAATCCGATAGGCCTATAGAGAAAAGTGAAGTGCCTGATACATATCATCCTAGTTATTGTCCACCCGTTCCACCATTTACAGAGAATTCAGGTATAAACGTTCAAATAGAAAATAAGTAGGATAGTTTGAATCACGTGAGTATTTTCATGAATGACTAATTTTATCAGTATGAGTGTGAGCAGACCAATCTATACGCGAGTCAAGTGATAAGTGCGGTGCCCCGGCCTTTCACAGAGAATTCGATCATGCAATCGTGGAAACCGATTAGTCCAAAATCCTGATATAAAAATGTACTGGACCGAAGACCCTGTTTTTCACTCCGATATTTTCTAAAACAATGTTCCAAACACGCTTCTTTCATTTCTTCACTTCGGCGACAGTAATAATTATGCCGAAAATACAGATAGGCTGTATAAAATTAGACGTATTTTGAAACCTGTGACACCAGATATCACACCCTAAATATTTACTAGAGGTAAGCACAAAGTTTCCTTTTTCTAACATTTATAGTTTAGGAGTAAATGTAAATTGTATTAAGTGACGCACGTCAAGAGGGCCGGACATGAAAATGACTGGTCCAGGCATTCAAGTGTCCCGCTCAGAAGCAGGTACTGAACGTGTTAAAATACTCAACACAGCAACAGGAAATGAGTTGTGAAAACAAAATGCTATTATGTATAACTTAGACTGTAATAAACAAAACAGCACCCTGGATTTACATATTATCTGTACAACAAAAGAACTTGCAGCTTTCCAAAAACATGTTAATGGAGAAACTTCAGGAACCTGTTTTCTTTTTGTAAGTAATAATTAGCAACAATTCAATAATCACCTCGTACACAAACTTAAACAAGTTCTGTAACATATCAGTACCATAAACCTCAGGATTCTTTCAGAATTGATGCAGAAAAAGGAACCCCCAAGTGGTGATCATGGTAGTTTATATGAAATGTAGGATTGAAACAAAATGAGATAACACTTCTTATCAAATAAAGTGTGCTTAAATACCTACTTGATGAGATCTTCTTATAGCATACTTCAATCTACATTTGCTTATGAAAAGATTTGGCCATCCTCATTGTATGTCCTTCTTTTAGTCAACTTTTGTTAAAAACATTTAACATTAAATTTTATACCCACTAATTGCTTACGTAGTTTTTGGAGACATTGAGGTGCCAAAATTTTGTTCTGTAGGAGTTCATTTATGTGTCTACAACATATCAGATGTAAGGCTTTTCAGGCGTTTGCTCTATTAACCAGCGTTTCGTCTTAGGTCTGACACTAGACTCATCAGAGTGGGATGTGTCAGACCCTACCCACTGACACTGGGGTGTATGCAGGTGAACTTATCAAAAGCCCTTATAAGAGGCACAGTCTGATAATTGCATACAGGAGATAAATCTCCACAATGGAATTATTGCCCACCTAGCAATTCCGAATGGAAAATTCTAAATTCCCATGGAGGGAATTAATGTTTTTAACCAATAGAGCATGTCAAAAATGTATAAAACATATCAGATGTAAGGCTTTTCAGTCGTTTGCTCTATTAACCAGCGTTTCGTCTTAGGTCTGACACTAGACTCATCAGAGTGCCTCTTATAAGGGCTTCTGATAAGTTCACCTGCATACACCCCAGAGTCAGTGGGTAGGGTCTGACACATCCCACTCTGATGAGTCTAGTGTCAGACCTAAGGCAAAACGCTGGTTAATAGAGCAGACGCCTGAAAAGCCTTACATCTGATATGTTTGAGACATTTTTGACATGCTCTATTGGTGAAAAATATCTAATTCCCTGCATGGGAATTTAGAATTTTCCATTCGTTCATTTCATGTGTCAGTAAATCTACTGATGTGAGGCTGGCATATTTAAGCCCCTTTAAATACTATTGGACTGAGGCAGACTCAAACGTGCCAATTTAGGCTCACAAAGCCAGCTTAATATCAGACAATATATTTTGGGTTTATGCCATGTGGAAGGAGAGAAACTGCAGGGATACTCTTTATTTTGTAAAGATTTTTTGTCTGTTAATCCTTATCTTGAATCATTTCTGTGTGTCTTCATTCCTCTCGATTTTAAATTCTGCTAGCTGTAGTACCTTGCTTTGCTTGGGTACTAGTTTGAATGTTTAATTTCAGGATTTGTATTACCTGTTTGAAGTGAATTTTTGTAGATTTCTTTATTGTGACATTGATTGATACTTGACAAACTCTCGACGAGGTCTTTGGAGTTAGTGGTATGTGTTTAATTTTCAGTTTTAGTTTGAAATTAGTTTCACATTAAACTTAGTCCTTGTGGTAGCCCAGATTGTCTGGGAAGTAGTTGATTCTTTCAAATAAATAATAAAAGTAAAACTGTATGTATTAACACGTCACGCTATAGACAGTATGATGTACACGATCCTAACTGTCACCAATCAACCTAGCATCCCCATAAACTATGGATTCAGCACTAATTTTGGTCATTTAGGAAATTTTATTTTTCACTTCTTCCTAACTCCTGTGCCGATGGAGGCTGAACTTAGGTTTAAATGGCATCCAGTGTCACAATTCATCTCAGCGACCCCGAAAGTTGTGGATTCGACCCAAATATCAGCTGTTTCAGGTAACTTTTACATGTCACACTCTCTCCTAGGGGTGTCTTACCCCCACAGATTTTCTTCTTCTTCTTCAGATAGTAAGTCATATTTGTATTAAGTTTGGTTGAGAGCTATACTGGAACATAAACTCATACATCCATAATCTTGGTCATTTTGGACTTTCTTTTTTCACCCCTTCTCAATCTCCATTCTGACTAGGGCTGAACTAGGACTTAAACAGCATCCAGAGTGTCGCAGTTCATCTCTGTGACTCCGAAAACTATTGATTCGACACTGATACAGGTAGTTTTAGATTGTCTTTAAATTTCACCCCCTCCCCTAGGGCTTTCTTGCCCCCACAGTATTTATTTCCAGATAGTAAGTCATATTTGTACCAAGTTTCGTTGAGAGCTATGCTCGAACCTACACATGTATATCCATAATCTTGGGCATTTTGGCACATTTTCTTTTTCACATGCTTTGTCTATCACATTGGGACGTAAGATCTTGAGAAGACCCCTTGGTGTTATTCGACGGGAGTAGACTATGTGACAACACTGGATTTCACCTTCTCCCTACTTCATTCTTATCTTCACTCCTCGCATGCAGATTCGCAGGTTGCCCATGGACATCAAATAAAAAGACCTGCACCAGCTGAGCCGAACATCCCATGCCCTCAGACACTCCTGACAGTAAAATCCATATGCTAAATGAAAATCCACAGCCTGTTTCCGGTCATTCGACTGGGTCAGGAATGGAATGAATTAAGCCCTCGTCTAGCAGCAAGGATGGGAATTGTGCCGGCTGCCGAAGCCTGTCGCACTCCTCTGAGGCAATGATTAATGAATGACAGATGAAACAAAATCATATTGGAGAGTGTTGCTAGAATGAATTATGACAGGGGAAACCGGAGTACCCGGAAAAAAAACCTGTCCTGCCTCCGCTTTGTCCAGCACAAATCTCACATGGAGTGACCGGGATTTGAACCACGGAAACCAGCAGTGAAAGGCCAACGTGCTGTCGCCTGAGCCACGGAGGCTTTCCATGTGTTAAATAAATATAGATGAATAAATAAAGAAATAAGTGAATAAATAAATAAATCTGCCTTATTGAACTATGTTCTGTTGTCCGACTCGTTGGCTGAATGGTCAGCGTACTGGCCTTCGGTTCAGAGGGTCCCGGGTTCGATTCCCGGCCGGGTCGGGGATTTTGATCGCTTCTGATTAATTCTTCTGGTTCGGGGACTGGGTGTATATGTCCGTCCCAGCACTCTCCTCATCATATTCAGACAACACACTACACTACCAACCACCACAGAAACACGCAATAGTGCTTACATCCCTCCATAGAGGGTTGGCGTCAGGAAGGGCATCCGGCCGTAAAACAGGGCCAAATCCACATGTGCGACGTAGTTCGCACCCGCGACCCCACAGGTGTGGGAAAAAGCGGCAGGAAAAGAAGAAGAAGAAGAAGAATTGAACTATGTTCTGTTGTTTAAAACTTCCTCCAGTGTCCTTCCCTAGCTGCAAAGTCCATCACCATAAGACTTATCTGTGTGTGTGATATAAAGCAAATTGTTTTTAAAAAAAGTAGTATCAGTTAATTCTCTTTGAAATCCCATAAAGATTACAGATGTTCCCTCAAGACTTCATGAACTTGAATATTACACTCAGCCCATGCTGTATATTTTTGATGCATTATTATTTTTTGCTTTTAAAGCATTTTTGGATATATTGAGGTATATCTGGAAGCAGATCACTGCTGTGCCTCAAAATACCGTTATGTGACAATGTTGTCCAAGAAATACTGACTCGCAGCACATGTATCACTTAGAACGAAAATGTTATGGTATATGTTAGTTCATGCAGTACTGAACCTTAGATGACAGAATCTTTCTGGTCAGAGTTCTAACCTGAAATATATCACGTAGCAGTTTTCCTAAACGCAACGATGAAATATTACATTGTGCTTTTATTTTCTGGAACTTGCGTAGGATATACACAGGCCGTCGACTTTGTCTTGGTAGTTATAAATAAATGCTAAAAATATTGAGCAACAGAGGGGCACAGATGTATCCCGTCCACCATAAATTGAAGGCCCAGGCTCAAGAGAAACTACAGTTAAATGCTAAAAATATTGAGCAGCAGAGGGGCACAGATGTATCCCGTCCACCATAAATTGAAAGCCCAGGCTCAAGAGAAACTACAGTTTCCTCTATCAGCCTAATGGGCTGACGGGAGTAAATCTGACCTTTTCCCATCTGTCTTCCCACTTACATATGTGGTATTTTTGTGCTATTTGCTGCGAAGGGAAGACCAAACCACCACCTGACAGAGAGATCACAGCATTTTATTGTTCTGTATAACATAAGAAGTGTGCTTAGTCTTTTGTCATTTCTCACCCCTATCTGTGATGCTTCATTTTAAGGCTAGACAGGATTAGAACAAGAAGTGTAGAATATTTAAGACTATTGGGTGTATATTATTTTGATATAGTCAAACCTTCAAAAAGTAAAATAACTTTTATTTACAATTATTTACAATTTAAATGTATATCTGAAAGGTTAAAATAAAGAAACAAGAAAATGTTCATGTCATGGACACTGCTGAACACTGGCCATGATAGCTACCTTGAAGCTCATCTGAGCAAAGTCTAAGCTAAAGGTACAGTCTCCTAAAATACAGCAGAACCTCTATTAACCTGTGGGAAGAAGTCTCTCACTGGTCCGGTTGTTTAAAAAATGGATGCCCATTTTCTTGCTAGGACATAAGAAATAGATTTATAATTCATGTGAGAGCATAGAAAAGTAGTTGAAAAAATTTCATCCACGAAGTGATGAAATTTAATATACAGTATATGCAACAGGAACATAGGCTATGTCATAAATATATTTTGTATTTATAAATATATTGTAGAAACATCTAGTAGTATTTCTTTGATTTGACTGGCTTGTAGTTGAACAAAAGTTGATTAATGGAGGATTTACTGTAACGTATAATTCTTAACAGGTTTCATTCTATGTTTTTACCCTCAGTAAATCTGCAACTATGTTGCCTTGCTGTAAGGTAAAAATTGTCTTTTTATAATATAAAACAGTGTGTATTATGAGCAATTAATATGAGTAACAAAATGTTGATATGGCACACGTCTTTTAAGATACTGATTGTATTGCTAATACTTCAGCTGTACCCCACATTCTATATACAATCATATAGCATATACAGTTTAAAGTGATATTGACCATAGCTTGCATAAAATGCCAGGTAATACCCTGGGTTTTCTTGTACTCTTAAGGGTTGTAATGTTTAACCTATTGGCTTACATTGATGAATGCCACTCATGCATAATTATTCAAACCCTAAAAAAGACTATGATGAGCCTCTGCCAGGGTTCTGTCATTAGTTTTTGGCCTAGTTTGAAAGTAGTTTATAGAAACTTCAAAGCGAGATATATATACTCCTAGGGACACAGCTTTCGTCATAAATAATTATTTTGTTTCATACTGCTTCTGTGCATGTCCATTAGTCGGCATATCATTGTGCAGATTCAGTAGTCTGCAATCTGAATACTGACGGGCTTCTAAGCCTTTGTGTGAGCATTTCAGGTATTCTTGCTAATTTCCTGAGGGATCAAAAGCAAAAATAAGACTGTTTTTTTTTGGGGTAGTTGTAGTGATTGTTCACATCAGGGTGAAAGTAGCAGGTGTAATATTGAAGATAACTGCGAGTGGAATGGAAGCTGCAAGCAGGCCTGTTGTTGATGGGATAACCAGTGTAGTTCAGAACATTCCATTTATTGATGATTTATTAAACTGAACAAACTAAGTATATTTAATAAGATGCTAAGCGGTGACTTTTTCTGCTATTCTGTTGACTTAAAAGGTTATTGCAATAAATTTTGATCAGTATTGTTTATTTGGTTGGATGTGGTAATTGCAATATTGGTTTTAACTGAACTTTTCATGAAAGTTTTCTTTTTGCATGTTTCTTTGTTGAAAAATTAGTAAGCCAATGGGTTAATCATAGCATTTGGAGCATAAAGTGAAATAAGGGTATGTGGTACAGTTCTACGTAAGTCTACTGTAACCTCGCACATATCAAATTTAAAATTATTCAGGTACAAAACAGTGCAACATGATGTCGGCCTTCTTGAACTCCTGAGTGTATAAATGAGCTGCCTCCTATTTACCATACATTTGTTGCACTAACATTTTATAAGTATTGTTCAGTTAATATTATACACACTTAACTGCACCATTCATAAAAAGACTTTCTTCAGCTAGTATTTTATCACAGTCATGATTTATGTATCCATTCTTCTTTACTTCAAGAGGATTAACAACAATATCAGCCGGAGGGGTAGTTACTGCTGGTGGCGGTGTTGAAGGATTGACAAGTTCAATTTTATCATCCTTGGAAGTCTGAATTTGATTGTTTATTTGGTTTGATTTGAATGCTTTGGGTGGATGTGGTAATGCATAGCGTAGCTTGTCCCAAAACCACGGATCACCCCATTTAACATAGGTATTTGTTGTCAAATATGCCTGCAGTTCACTGTCCATGTCGTTGATAGATCCAAGTTCACCATAAATGACAACAATAACTCGTGCACGACCCTCACTTAGAGCTTGTTTATGCGCAGCACGAAACTCCAACCTCCCCCACTCACTCTTGATGAAATTAGGTGATAGCACCACCAGAGTCCGTCTTGATTCTTGCACAGAGCGCGTTATTTGAGTGGTTATAAACTCGCCAGCAATCCAGTCACGGTAGTGAACACACAGTTTGAACCTTGTGGGTCCATTTTCCAAACCTGGTAGAAGTTTGTTTGTTACAAAGTCTTCGTCTTTATGTGAATAACTCACAAAAGCATCATAAATTTTATCTTTGTCCAACTCTTCCTCTGTGACGAACCACAGACACATATTGTGGGCATAGAGCCAGATTTTCACTTCACTCTGATATCGGAAGTACACTGCAGCCAGAATCCCCATAGTTATACCAACTATTGCGATAACAATACTAAGAGCCACAACCATGCTGTTTAGCAGAGGGCAAATGTCCTTGGCAGTCATTCGAGCAAGTGGCCGCCCATCCTGACAGGTAATGTTGTTTAGATACTCCACCTATAAAATAGAAAGAAAAAATGAATACCCTTTTGTTAATGTAGTGCTAATTACTTCTTTCCTTTATATATACTGCTGAAACTCTTACCTGTTTAAAGCTGGTTTGTAAGAAGTTATATAAGTCAAGAGAATCACAATCGCACATCCACGGGTTCCCATGAAGAGTGAGGTTAGTTTTATTGGTCCACATGTCAAAGAGTGATGAATTCAAATGAGTCAGATTGTTGTTATCCAGGTACAACTCCTAGAAAAAGAAAGAAAAAAAAACCACACATTGAAGTCAGCTGAGATACGTATAGATAGTTGTAATAATTAAGGACATTTAATTTCTGAAGAATAAACAAATCGGCATTCAGTCTGGTAATCACTGCAAATTAACTAAGTGCCTCTACAATCACTCATTAGCAACTAACTTTGTGGTCCCTTTAAGTTCCACACCTTATATCTTTAAAGCATCATAGGCTATGTCTAAACATCAGAGCTTAGGTCTTCTTTTGCTTCTCTTGCCTTCCATGGCAGAGCCCATCATTCTCTTTAACATACCCTCCTCGATTCGCCTTGCATGACCACATCACCAAAGCCAGTTTATATGTTCTACTTCACCTATAGATTTCATTCCTAACATAACCTTAATGTCATTATTGCAATTAACTTCCTGCCATTGTTCCTACCCATTTCTGTCAGCAATAATTCTCACCACTTGATGTATGTTTCTTCCAATTTATGAGGATGATATCCTGAGTCCACTCACTTTCACTCCCATACAGCAGAGTTAGGCCGAGAAACAGACTGATTGAGATACATTCACAAATCACTGACATTTTAATGAATAGTCTAGTGATTGTAGCAGCAATAGCCATGCAGTTAGTCACACAGCTGTGAGCTTGCATTTGAGAGATGGTGGGTTTGAATCCCACAGTCGGCAGCCCTGAAGATGGTTTTCCGTGGTTTCCTATTTTCACACCACGCAAATGTTGGGGCCACGACTGCTACCTTGCCAATCCAAGCCCTTTCCCATCCTTGTGTTGCTGAATGTTGGGGCCACGACTGCTTCCTTGCCAATCCAAGCCCTTTCCCATCCTTGTGTTGCTGAAAACTTCAATGTGTTAGTGCGACGTTAAACCACTAGCAAAAAACTCAACTACACGCTAATTTCACCGACTTTCCAACCCAGTGGGGTGTGTTAACAAAGTGGGGTGTGTTAACAACATCCACCCTTTATACTTCAGGAAGTCATTATCGTATCTCTGTCAAGGCCATCTGTTTATGTAGCTCCTACATCCAATGAGACTGTTTAAAAGTCTAGTACAATCTTTGTACCTGCTATGATATTATTCCACATTCGAGAAAAAGGAATACCTCTAGTGCAGACCTATTCAATTGGCAAACTGCAAGACTTGCTCCTGGACAAAGTACTTTATTATGTACAGTATATATATATATATATATATAAGTTAATTATTTTTATCATATGATACTTATCCCCCAATGTTTATTTTTAAATGTATACTTTTAATGCCCTATATATTAAAAGAATGTACTAAAAACAGTTTTGTCTAGTCCGCCCATACTTCCGTTCTACTGGACCGATTTGCTTCTTTGTTTTTTTTTTCTCCATAATTATCTGCTATCAGATGTATCACTATCAAAGAGTAGAGAAGGGTCCATGTATTCAATACCATTAGCTTGTATAGTGTCCTACAGCTTGTCCTAAGTTCAGTCAACATTGAGTAATCCTAAAATCGAGTCATTATATGATCACTTCAATAATTGCAGGCGAACGCTTACCCTAGCCTGCAATACATTCTGTACAAAGTGAGCTGCATGCAATGTCTTTACATAAAGATATCGGCAAAGCTAAACAATTAGAAATTACGCCAACTCGGCAAACCTGCAGTTTCAACCAAACTTCGTACACACATGACTTAACCCTTAGCCCTCCCTTTTTTCTGAAAACTCCTGCCTCTCCAGCTCCATTTAAAAGTCTGCTTGCAGAGGGATAAGTGACAGCACAAACATATTGACAGCTTATTTATAAAAATCAACTAAATCAAACACAAAATAAATATAATGCAAGTACAATACAGTATTCAGGTGTAATGTTCAGCATTTTCAAACCTGAAATTATCTCAGTCAGTCACTTTTTGTCTGTAATAGTGCATTGTGTGGAACTTAGCAAAACACTCGCCGGGATGTCATCCAGGTACTTTTCTACAAGTATTGCTGAAAAACACAGTTTCACGTCGTAATTCAAGTTTACTGTTCACTGCCATATTTAGGAATATGCCTAAAAGTGCTTTGAAGTCAGGAAGATTAACATCTATCCACGACCTCCTAATAGACTCACGTGTGAGGGGCGTAACCTTTTGGATGTTTACACTAGCATACTGGTTAGCCTCGCACAAAATTTCCGGCAATAACTCATCAGTTATGAATAATTGGAAAAATTCATGTTCACTCAACCTTGCGGTGGTTTATAACCTGTCGTACCTGTGAATGGGCTTTTGAAGTCAGTGTCACGGTATTTCCTCCAGCCATCAGTAGAGGCACCAGCACTGCCATTTAGCATAATTTTCTCAATATCAGGATTTTCATCACTCAACTCTCCAACACAATATCGTTCCGCAATATCTTCCTCACCATTTAATTGAAAATCACTCTCGCTATCGGTGAAATCAACGTCACTTTAACCTAAAAGTCCGGCTATTTCTTATACTGCTCGCATGACAGCATGTTCAAGAGTCTGCATTGGCATGCTGCTAAGCAACGTCTGTTTGCAAACTCACATGGTCTATAAAGAATGTGCACAGAGCCTGATTTCAAAGAGATTATAGCTATACATGGCTTCAAATTCTCATTGAAGGATGGCAGTAGCTTACTGTACCTGTAATTCATGCACACATAACCCGACAAAGGAGTTATATAGAAGAAAATCGTGTCAAGCCTTGCCCGACATAGGATCTATGCGGGATATTCTCGTTGTCGGGCATGGCGCGCCGCGTGAGTGCTAAGGGTTAATACTATCTGGAGAGAAATACTGTGGAGAGTGAGCGACATGTAAAACTAATGGAAAACGACCCATATTAGTGTTGAATCCACAGTTTACTGGGTCACTGAGAAAAACAGCGACACTGCGGATAATTACTTAAGTCCATGTTCAGCCACATCGGCTTTTCAGGTTCATGGAGATGAATATTGACACTGTCCAATTTTGGCCTCCATTGGCATGCGAGTCATATGGGGTAAGAAATGAAATGTCCAAAATGACAGAGATCAGTACCGAATTCAATTTTGGGATTCGCTAGCATGATTGGAGACAATCCCACTTACATTTGGAATCTTGTACATCACATCTATACCGCGACTTGCAAATAGGGCCTACTTATTTTTATTATTTGAAAGGATCAGTTTCTTCCCAGACAATCTGGGCTGCCTGCCTCAAGGACAAAGTTCCACGTGACTCACAAAAATCTAAAACTTTAAACACACAACAATAACTCTAAAGCTACAAAATAGTTCGTAAAAAACGAGCACGTGGCTGCGTGGTTCGGGTTGCGTAGCGGTCAGCTTGCATTTGGGAATTAGTGGGTTCAAATCCCACTGTCAGCAGCTCTGAAGGTTGTTTTCCTTGGCGTCCTATTTTCACACCAGGCAAATACTGGGGCTGTACCTTAATTAAGGCAACGGTCGCTTCTTTCCCACTCCTAGCCCTTTCCTATCCCATCGTCACCATAAGACCTATCTATGTCAGTGCAATGTAAAACAAATTGTAAAGCCGAGTTGAGTAGTTCAAACGGTTGAGGTGGCCTTCTGATCCCAACTTGGCAAGTTCGATCTTGGCTCAGTCCGGTTGTATTTGAAGGTGCTCAAATACGTCAGCCTCGTGCCAGTAGATTTATTGGCACATAAAAAAACTCTGGGACTAAATTCCAGCACCTTGGCATCTCCAAAAACTATAAAAAATTAGTTTGTGGGACATAAAACAAAATCATTACTATTTTACAAGTTTTAAAAAAGTTTATAAATATCATTCAGTCACCATAAATAAATCTTCAAAAAATCAGTTCACACATAATTAACAGGTAATAACAAAATCCTAACAGTAAACATTAAAAAAGTACCCGGGCAGCGCATGGAGCAAGACACATTATCTGACTTATTTATAACTGATGCAGCAGAGCAGCACGGGTCCTCTTCTAATTATTTAAAACAGTTAGGTATCACTAAATTTGGGACATAAAACCAAAACCATTATTATTATTATTATTATTATTATTACAAATTGTTAAAACAAAAAATTCATTCCAGTTTTCAATGTCAATTTATATATATTATTGTTTCATTTGTTTTATGTCAATTGTGTGCATGTACATTTGTTATTAGATGTTTTACATTAAGGTTGAAGATGGCCAGCCCCAGCCGAAACTAGTCCCTACTTAATGTAATTTAGAATATTGCATATTATAGTATTGAAAGGTGGACCATTGCGACATTAATTTAATAATTATATTGTGATGCTATTTTTGTGATGAAAATCTCAACCCAGAAACGACCATGATTGGAATCTCAACCTTCAGGGTGGAAAGCCAGCAGCCAAGCCACTGAGCTAATCACGTCCCCCAATAAAACTGCAGAGGACTGTTTCTATATTATTTCTGTTACTGCATAAAGTAAAAATGACTCCATACACAAATTTGTAAACAATGTTTGTACAGTATAATCAATAAGTGTGGCCTGCCTCTTATAACTTTTTCGAAGTGGCCAAATGGAAAAACTAATTGAATAACCTGCCCTAATGTGTTCTTGCCATAACAGGAATTGATACTGCCCCTTTCTTGAACAAGAAGTCTCATTATTTGAGCTGTAATCTAAACAGGCTAGAATATACATCAATAAAACGCATTATAATGTTACTCTTGGAAAATACATAAAGAAAGAAAATCTTGTTCTTACCTTGAGGTTAGGAGGCAAGGACTCCTTGCTTAGCCAAGTAATATTATTATTTGATAGAATCAGTCTTGAAATATTCACATAGCTTTCATGGAGAGTGAGAGGCAAATGATGGATGAAATTATTGTTCAACATTAGTTCAACCTTTGCAGCTTTTGGCACAGCGGGTGGAATATTTCGCAATCGTCTTCCTCTGCAGTCTACAATGATAGCACGGTCCTCTAGCCGAAATGAGCAGGAACATGGTTCTGGGCAATCTACTTTCCTATCACATGTGATAGTTCTTGAACGAAGTTCCTTCACTGACATTCCTGCTTTTTGTGGGGGACCTGCACATTGCAAGTTGTCTGCTACCAAGTTCATCAGCTGATAGACTGTAGGGCTGAGACGGTTCTCCAGATACTTCAGAAAATGGTAGATATTGCAGTCACATTGCAAGGGATTGCTGTCCAGCTTGATTGTCACATTGTGATTTTTTGGATCTAATAGACTCCCTTGTCCTCTAGCTATACTTTCAATATACATCATCTGAATGGTTTTTATGTGATTATGCCTCAGATCCACTGTTAAATTGGGTGACACGAAGTGGAGTTCTCTGGCCTGTTAGGAAACAAAAATAAGCGTTTGTTCAATTAGAACATACATTTAGTAATCAGTACTGTATCTAAAACTATAATGTAAAACTATTAATCAGTTTTTGTAGTATTTTTAACTTGAGTGTGATATGTTTAGCTTTAGATGATCAGGTTATGTAGGCCTAATTAAGATAAATGTGATCACTTTTTTCAAGGAACTATTTCTGTAATAGCAATGATTGAACATGCTTATCTTCCAGTTTTAAATTATGTCGAACACTTGTCACAGAGAGATGTTCATCAAGAATGGTGTCAGAAAAAATTATCTGCTGTAAGGTGTGGTGTGCGATACTGTTTGATGTACAAGGCTCACTGTTAACAAATAATATTTGAAATAATAATTTTAAAATATCATACTCCTCACCATACAGACTTAAATACTTACTGAAACACACTAAAGCAACTTAAGTTAAGATCCTTAATTTCCTTTCACTTCCTACCTTCTTATTTAAGTTTAAGTTTACCATTCCTCACTGGAAATTGCTGCTTTGTTTAACACTGGCACTCATGTTTGCCTATTGCATAACATGTAAAATGCTTTGAAGGCCTGCACAAAATGTCGTACACTTGCAATTCACACATGTAATAACATTACTTTCCTTCTTTTTGTGAAAAATGTGAGTACAACTTTAATTGGTTATTTTGTCTGACTCGTCGGCTGAACGGTCAGCGTACTGGCCTTCGGTTCAGAGGGTCCCAGGTTCTATTCCCGGCCGGGTCGGGGATTTTAACCTTAATTGGTTAATTCCAATGGCACGGGGCTGGGTGTATGTGTTGTCTTAATCATCATTTCATCCTCATCACGACGCACAGGTCGCCTACGTGCATCAAATAGAAACACGTGTATCTGGATATTCTGGATGAAAACCTTCGAGTCTTTTTCCCCTCTAGCATCACACACACTGCTACACATCCCTCGTTGGGTTTTGCTTCTTATCATTTTGAGGAATCACAGAAGAAAAATGGCGGTCAATAAATCGAATTGGGGTTGCTTTTGCTGATTGAAGACCTGCTACTTTTGGAAAAAATTCCTCTCTGTAATGTTGTGCAATCGTTTTCTCAATGACAGTCACACGGAAGTCAAGAGCATTCTTCTTTCCTCCATGCTTTTTGAAGAGCACAAAAGCATTCCAACAGTCTATAAATTTCCTCTTATGAATTTAGACCTATATAGAAGTAAATATATTCTACTTCATCAACACCCCCATTGTTTTGTGATATGCAAACACAGATTTAGGTTTCACAACTTTCTTTCTGCCCTCTGTGCCTTTCCATTTCTGCTTTTAAATTAGGTACCAATCAGTAAGAGACATTCCCAAGTATACTCTGGTTTTTACTTTATACAAATACAGTACATAAAATGTTAAGAAGTTAATTATACTATGAAGCGTAAAAGTGAATTAGAACAGAGATCTAAGGAGTACCCCAGAAGCGACGCATATACCTTGTGCAAGAAGAGGTTAGGGGCCAATGATTCACATCCTGACCCAGGCGACCCTGGATAAGAGTGACTGAGTGAGAAGACTATGGGAAGACTTTATAACACTTTGAGAACTAGGAGAATTATAATGATATGCTTGCCATTATGCTTAAGACTATAAATATTTCTGAACACTATAATAAATCTGAAGACGGAAGTAATGGCCGTAGTGTTTTTCCTACTTTTGCCAAGTAGTTGATGATGCAGAATATTATTTTGTATAATAAATATAGGCTGTGAAGCCTCCGTGGCTCAGGTGGAAGCGCGCCGGCCTCTCACCACTGATTCCATGGTTCCAATCCCGGCCACTCCATGTGAGATTTGTGCTGGACAAAGCGGAGGCGGGACAGGTTTTTCTCCGGGTATTCCAATTTTCCCCGTCATAATTCATTCCAGCAACACTCTCCAATATCATTTCATTTTATCTGTCATTAATCATTGCCCCAGAGGAGTGCCACAGGCTTCGGCAGCCGGCACAATTCGTATCCTCGCCAATAGATGGGGGCTTCATTCATTTCATTCCTGACCCGGTCGAATGACTGGAAACAGGCATAAATATAGGCTATTGCAGCTTATCAACTAATTTGAATATGACCACATTTAATTAAAATAATAGGCCTAGATCGTTTAGCAATGCATAACTCATAAATTAAAACCCATTCCAGCTGTGCAAACCTACCTCAAGTTTTTCTATGTAGTTGTTTCTTAGATCCAAGCTGTAAAGGTTGGTCAGAGTAGTTCTCCAGTCTGCATGGATCTCGGTGATAGAGTTATTTGCCAAGTGCAAAACCTGGAGATCTACACAGTGCTGTAGTGGTGACCATCTCCCAAAGAAATCTTCAAAGGACATGCTGAATGAGATGCGATTGTTAGCCATGTAAGCCTCTAAGAGGTTACGAGTGCTCCTAAATGTCTCTGCATCAATGTGTTCTAAGGCGTTATTGTTTACTGATAGAACCTTGAGGTTTAATAGACCTTGTAGAATTGGACTGGAAAATAAAATAGAAAAGTTTCATCATGTCTTGGTTCAAAGCCAAGAAGAATTCAATACATGCCATTGGTACTCTTAAGACATTGAAATTGGAGGTGGAGGAAAAAGGATTGACAAAGGAAGGTGTCCATGAATAAGGAATGTATGAAGATGGGAAGAAGTGACAAGTGCTTTTATACCACACCCAGGAAACAAATTGGAGGAGGGGGAGAATGATTAAATATGAAATATATTCCTAGTTAATCAAGGGCTTTACAGAAACAGATAATGATCTGTTGCATTTGATAAAAATGCACACCAGAATTGGTAACACTGGAGCATTTCTTTAAACTTTGCACATTTAATTACATTGCATTACTTTAACGCAAAAGTGTTGATACTTACTCTGTTAATGAGGTGAGTTGATTATGGTCCAAGTGTAGAATTTCAAGTTGTTCTAAAGCAATGAACACATTCTCTGGAAGATTTTTCAGCTTATTGTGATTTAAGTACAGTTCTTTGAGGTTCTTTGCATCCTTGAAAAATGTTGCAGGAATATTTCTGATGGAATTTGAAGAAAGTTTTAGTACTGAAATATTGGCAGAGCCCCAGATCAAATCTTGAGGCAAATCTGTGATGTTACATTCATGTAGATAAACCTCCTTCAGTGCAGAAAGATTTGCTAGAAGTCCTCCAGGAAGTGATACTGAAGCATTGTGATTACGATTGCTGTGTAATTTTAGTTGTTCCAGACCCTGAGTTGCCGCGAACAGTCTTTGTGGAAGAAAGATGAAATTGTTTCCATAGACTGAGAGATTCTTGAGTTTATTTAATTCTCCAAACACATCTTCAGGAAGAAATGAGATATCATTGTTGTGTAGGCCTAATGATTGAAGGTTGGACAGCCCAGTGAAAGTTTCTCTTGTGAGATTGTGCAGTGTGTTCCCCCACACATTGAGTAGTTTCAAATTTGTTAAATCCTGGAATATTCCTGGCTCGAGATACATTAGGTTAAGATTTGTTAGTTCAAGTCTTTTGAGGTTCTTCAGGTTATGGAACACATTTACTGGCAAAGTAACATTATTATCTTTTATATATAATTCTGTTAAATTGGCCAAGTCACTAAAAGTGTTGTCTGATAAAGTTAAATTTTCAAAACCATCTATTTCGAGGACTCTGATGCTGCTTAAATCCTGAAGGGATTGTCTAGTAAGAACATTTTCCCCTTTTATAGCTTGTAAAGTGAGTGTAGAAACATCTTCAATACCTAAAGTTGTCAAGAGATCTGTAACAGATCCATTGGGAGGTGAACAGCTGTTTATTGTAAACCTGCCGATGTGCCCTATCAAATTTCCCGTGAGCCATTCATAGTGTACTTCTTGTGAATCACTACACCATAGAAATGCTCTTTCTGGCCAGACTTGAAGTTTGAGAGTGGGCTCTTCTTGGATGGAAAATTTTGGACACATCAGATCTCTCCGATTACCAGATGCCCAACCGCATACACAATGTGCATTAGATTGACACTTGTAAAGAGCTGTAGTTTGTGATAACAGTACTGCCAGCAGAACTCCAGGTAGTATTAGCTTCATGGTCCTACTACAAGTAGGCATTCATCTGTAACAAAAATAGAAATAGCTGATTTTCAGATTTGTTTTGATTAGATGTGTGGGACACATCTGGTCAAAAAGGTATAAATACGGTAAACATGTAGGCCTATCTGTATCTTCTCAGCATGGACAAAAATTTAATTATTTCTGAAAACATTGTTAGTATTTCTAGTTGGCCAGTTGAAATGTTGTTATAGTGTTCTTTGACTTCATCTATATATTATAATGAAAAAAAATGCTATCCATGATACATTTGGCATATACTAACTATTGATCATTACGTTATACTGGCATTCAAAAGTCAGTATACGAATAACAATTAGCCTAATAAAAGTTAATTCTTCATCCGCTTTTCTCATCCTCTAGTGGAATCACGGGGCGAACAGTGGCGTATGTGTTAATTTAGCTATTTTACGGCCGGGTGCCCTTCCTGATGCCAACCTTGTATGGAAAGGTATATTGACCATTGTGTGCTTCTGTGGTCGTTAGTAGTGTGGTGTGTTGCATAAATATTAAGAGGTGTTTGCTAGAACAAACACACTTACCCAGTCGCCAGTCAGCTAATTAATTTCACTTGATTTGTAAGATATACATTTATTTTTAAGTCAAAGAATTAAGGAAGACATTTAATTTCCCAGAATTAGATTTTTAAATTCCTGTGTCTGAATTTTAAAGCTTCGATTGGGCAAGGCCCTATACCTGTATAAAGATAAAGGATATGCTGACAGAGCTCCACTCGTTTTGGCTGCATATGTGAAGACATCCAATTGTCTTGACAATGAATTTTGACCGAGCTAGTTGGGTACACAGTCCAATTTGGGTGGGTACACAGTCCAATTTGGGTGACATAGCTGTTCGCTTGCATTCAAGAGAGCGTGGGTTCGAAACCCCTCTTGGTAGACCTGAAGGTGCTTTTCTGTGGTTTCCCATTTTCACACTAGCCAAATGCTGAGGGTGTACCGTACCATAAGGCCCCGATTGGTTCCTTTCCTATTGTCGTCATATGACCTATCTGTGTCGGTGCGATGTAAAACAAATATGAAAAAAGAAAGTAATAGTAATCAATTACACCTGAAATAAGCTATACTGGAAGGCTACAAGGGTTACAAACTTTGTTTCCAGATCGAATGCTTTTGTAGAATACTGGTTCAAGATTTCAAAAGTTAATATGTTGCCAATAAACAATTACATAAGGTCTGGGATTCTGTTTGGCAAATTGCATTATAGGTAAACAATCTACTAGTTTTGTTTGTTTGTTATCTATGTCTATTTGCTGCCTGTAGCAAGAGTATTTTGATTACAATTATGCATTAAAAACGGAAACAGATTTTTCGTGGCATTTGTAACAGCTACCTTGACGATACATCCTGCAGTATGCTCAAACAGGACCGGGTCCGATCCAGATAATCTGAAAGATTTGGTAACGACATAAAACAGTTCATTTATATTTTATTGCGCATTTTATATACTTTTGCAATACTACATAATAACAGTAAGCCTACAAAGCAAAGGTCACACATGAACTGCACTTAACAGCAGTGGAGAAGAGGAGCTCTTTCCTTCACAGCTCCCTAGGCCACCCCGTTTCCCTGAATATAGGCAGGTACATTCAGGGAAATGGGGTGGCCTAGGGAGCAGTGTTAAGCGAACAGGAAACTGGAAATCAAGTAGGGATGACATAAGAATGTTAGTGCTTAACTGTAGGAGCATTGTAAACAAAGGAATCGAATTAAGTAATTTAATAGATAGCCTATATATTTACCAGATATTGTAATAGGAGTTGAATCATGGCTGAGAAATGATATAATGGATGCAGAAATATTCTCACGGAACTGAAGTGTGTATCGTAGAGATAGGCTAGGAATGGTAGGAGGGGGAGTATTCATTCTGGTGAAAGAAGAATTTGTAAGCTACAAAAAGTAAAGGAAGAAAAATATGAAATTCTGGGTGTAAGGCTCTTCTCTAAGGATAATAGGCAACTTGATGTCTTTGGACTGTACAGACCGGTAAGGGTAGCGCTGATGCTGATTCAGAATTATTTGATAAGATAATCAGCTATGTTGGAAATGATATGGAAAGGAATGTGATCGTAGCAGGTGATCTTAATTTACCAAATGTCAATTGGGAAGGTAATGCAAACGATAGGAAGCATGACCAACAAATGGCAAATAAGTTAATATTGGAAGGGCAGCTGATTCAGAAAGTGATGGAACCAACTAGAGGGAAGAATATTTTGGATGTGGTGCTGATAAAACCAGACGAGCTCTATAGAGAAACTGAAGTAATAGATGGTATTAGTGATCATGAAGCTGTTTTTGTCATAGTTAAAAATAAATGTGAAAGAAAGGAAGGTATTAAAATTAGGACTATTAGGCAGTACCATATGGCTGATAAAACAGGCCTGAGGGAGTTTTTAAAAAGTAACTATGATCGCTGGAAAATGGTAAATAAAAATGTAAACAGACTCTGGGATGGGTTTAAAGTAATTGTTGAGGAATGTGGAAATAAGTTTGTTCCTTTAAAGGTGGTAAGGATCCACTATATTATAACAGAGAAGTAAAGAGACTAGGAAGGTGGTGCAGACTGGAAAGAAATAGTTAGAAATGGTTATGGAAGTAAGAAGAAATTGAAGGAAATTACTAGGAAATTGAATCTAGCAAAGAAGTCACCTGAGGATAACAGGATGGCAAGCATAATTGGTGGTCATACAAGTTTTAGCTAAAAGTGGAAGGATATGTATAGGTACTTTAAGGCAGAAACAGCTTCAAAGGAGGTTATTCCAGAAATCAATTAATGAACAAGGGGAGTGTGTATGAGAGGATCTTCAAAAGGCAGAAGTATTCATCAGCAGTATGTAAAGATTGTTGGTTACAAGGATAATGTCCAGATAGGGGATGTGAGTAATACTAAAGAAGTATTAAAATTTACCTATGATACAACGATATTTACAGTAAGATACAAAAGTTGAAAACTAGAAAAGCAGCTGGAATTGATACGATTTCTGGGGATATACTAAAGACAATGGGTTGGGATATAGTACCATATCTGAAATATTTTATTATTGTTTGGCTGAAGGAGCTATACCAAATGAATGGGCGGTTGCTATAGTAGCCCCTGTGTATAAAGGAAAGGGTGATGGACATAAAGCTGAAAATTACAGGCCAGTCAGTTTGACATGCATTGTATGTAAGCTTTGGGAAAGCATTCTTTCTGAATATATTGGACATGTTTGCAAAATTAATAACTGGTGTGACAGAAGGCAGTTTGGGTTTAGAAAATGTTATTCCACTGAAGCTCAGCTTGTAGGATTTCATCAAGATATAGGCCTAGCAGATATCCTGTATTCAGGAGGCCAAATGGACTGTATTGTGATTTACCTATCTAAGGCATTTGATAGGTTAGATCATGGAAGTCTACTGGCAAAAATGAGTGCAATTGGACTAGAAAAAAGAGTGACTGAATGGGTGGCTATATTTCTAGAAAATAGAACTCAGAGAATTAGAGTAAGTGAAGCTTTATCTGACCTTGTAATAATTAAGAGGGGAATTCCTCAAGGCAGTATTATTGGACCTTTATGTTTTCTTATATATATCAATGATATGTGTAAAGAAATGGAATCATAGGTAAGGCTGTTTGTGGATGATGTTACAAGATTGTGACCGGCTGCAGGGTGACCTCTATAGTGTTGTGAGATGGACGGTGGGCAATGGTATGATGATAAACGGGGTTAAAAGTCAGGTTGTGAGTTTCACAAATAGGAAAAGTCCTCTCAGTTTTAATTACTGTGTTGATGGGGTGAAAGTTCCTTTTGGGGATCATTGTAAGTACCTAGGTGTTAATATAAGAAAAGACCTTCAGTGGGGTAATCACTTAAATATGATTGTTAATAAAGGGTACAGATCTCTGCACATGGTTATGAGGGTGTTTAGGGGTTGTAGTAAGGATGTAAAGGAGAGGGCATATAAGTCTCTGGTAAGACCCCAACTAGAGTATGGTTCCAGTGTATGGGACCCTCACCAGGATTACTTGATTCAAGAACTGGAAAAAATCCAAAGAAAAGCTGCTCAATTTGTTCTGGGTGATTTCCGACAAAAGAGTAGCGTTACAAAAATGTTCCCAAGTTTGGTTTAGGAAGATTTGGGAGTAGGGAGACGAGCTGCTCGACTAAGTGGTATGTTCCGAGCTGTCAGTGGAGGACATCAGTAGACGAATAAGTTTGAGTGGTGTCTTTAAAAGTAGGAAAGATCACAATATGAAGATAAAGTTGGAATTCAAGAGGACAAATTGGGGCAAATATTTGTTTATAGGAAGGGGAGTTGGGGATTGGAATAACTTACCAAGGGAAATGTTCAATAATTTTCCAATTTCTTAGCGATCATTTAAGAAAAGGCTAGGAAAACAACAGATAGGGAATATGCCACCTGGGCGACTGCCCTAAATGCAGATCAGTAGTGACTGTTGTATTGTTGTTGGAAGATCAGCACTGATAAAAACCTATCAAACTGGATTTCCTAAAAAGAAATGGTTTTTTTTCAAAGTGAATTCAGATTTAACTTACGTACCCAAGTCTATTTTTAACTGACGTACGTAACAAAATAGTTCCTTTAAAACGATTGTTTTACATCTAGAGGAATTCGACTTCAATTCATTATAATTATAGGCTGTCCGCCTCTGTGGTGTAGTGGTTAGTATGATTAGCTGGCACCCCCGGAGGCCCGGGTTCGATTCCCGGCTCTGTCACGAAATTTGAAAAGTGATACGAGGGCTGGAACGGGGTCCACTCAGCCTCGGGAGGTCAAATGAATAGAGGTGGGTTCGATTCCTACCTCAGCCATCCTGGAAGTGGTTTTCCGTGGTTTCTCACTTCCCCTCCAGGCAAATGCCGGGATGGTACCTAACTTAAGGCCACGGCCGCTTCCTTCCCTCTTCCTTGTCTGTCCCTTTCAATCTTCCCATCACCCCGCAAGGGCCCCTGTTCAGCATAGCAGGTGAGGCCGCCTGGGCGAGGTACTGGTCATTCTCCCCAGTTGTATCCCCGACCCAATGTCTCACGCTCCAGGACACTGCCCTTGAGGCGGTAGAGGTGGGATCATTCGCTGAGTCCGAGGGAAAAGCCAACCCTGGAGATTAAACAGATTAAGAAGAAGATAATTTTGGCTAACTGAAAGTCATCTCTGATTATTTAAAAATAATTTCCTAGAATGAAAAAAAAAATTGGTTTTTCAATTTCAGTTTGAAGAAACCATATAGTTTATCTCCGGAAATGCAAAATTCGTATTCTACTTGTATAAACCAGATCTGTCCCTTTAAGTTGGGTATTAGATAACTTTAAGATACCATTTATTTTCTTTCTGCATGGCAGCTCACTTATTTCCCTAGTACGCCTCTTCAGTGATGACAGCTAATGGTGGAGCTGTTAAGGATGCAACCAACATTCGGGGTGAGGACTGTACATACATACCTATAAATAGTTAAAGGCACGTTAAATAAGCAGCACTATCATTTTTCATAATTGCAGAATAATAATCGTACGGTCTCAGGTACCGTGTACAGGCATTTCTATTTGAAGCCTGCCTGCGTGTTAATTTCCCCGTTCCATTTTAGTTGTGGTCACCAGCATTCTTATTTGAGCTACAAATTGTGTTGTGGTCTCCTCACTGGAGTGTTCGTGGGGGAAAAAGAAGAGAATCGACTCTTCGAAGAATAAAGGTAATTTACTAATGACAAAAGAGAGGCAAGGGTCATAACTCACTGAACGTGAAGAGGGAGGGATTTCCCTCAGTGTCAAACCCGATACAGTCACGTCTGATCATAAGAGAACAGGAACTGACCAAAGGAGATCAGCGAGGAAGCTTATAGGGTACCAAGGCATTTAGTGGGCAGCACTAGCGAATATAGAATTTCGTCGAGGGGACTGGTTATTCAAATGCAATTTACCGATATTTGATTTTCGATTACTACCGTATGGATTGAATTGCTTGTGCGGTTAGGGTCGCTTAGCTGTAAGCTTGCATTCGGGAGATGGGAGATCGAATCCCACCGTCGGCAGCGCTGAAGATGGTTTTTCCGTGGTTTCTCATTTTCATACGTGATGAATGCTAGGGCTGTACTTTAAGCTCACGGTCGCTACTTTCCCATTCCTAGCCCTTTTACATCCTTGCGTCGCCGAAAACCTTCGATGGGTTAGTGCGACGTTAAACAGCAAGTAAAAACAACAACAACATCGTTGTTTACTGCTAGGTCTAAGACACGCCAGTTAATATAAATGAATGAAAATGAAAACCTACAACCTGTTTTCCAGTCATTGGCTGGGTCAGAGATGTAATGAATGAAACATATATAGGCTGTTATTACAATGGGGTCGCCACTCCCAAGGTGATTTATTAATGAGTGATAAATGCTAGAAAATGAAAATGGAGAGTGTTGCTGGAATGAAAGATGACAGGGAAAACCGGAGTACCCGGAGAAAAACCTGTCCCACCTCCGCTTTGTCCAGCACAAATCTCACATGGAGTGACCGGGATTTGAACCACGGTATCCAGCGGTGGGAGGCCGACGCGCTGCCACGGAGGCTCTCCAGTTAATATAAAAGTAAATTTTAGCGAGTACAAGCAAGAATTAGGTGTTCGTTGTTGAATACATGTAGTAATTAGAAAGATATTTTTGAAGACTTTCACCTGGAGCGTGGCATTGAATGAAAGTGAAACATGGGCAACTAGCTCAGAAAGAAAGGGCTCTTGGAATGTGGTGTTACAGAAGTACGCTGCAGGTGAGCTGAATAGAGCGAATCACGAATGAAGAGATGGATCGAATTGGTGAGAGAACAATTTGGCGAGATTTGAATGGAAGAAGAATGATAGTACACATCCTAAAACACCCAAGACTTGTTCAGTTGAGGGAAGTGTAGGTAGTAAGAACGGTAGGGGTAGGCCAGGGCATGATTTTGACAAACATATTAGAGTAAAGTAATTTACTAGTTACGTAGAATTGAAACTGTTAGCACGTGATAGGGTGGCATGGAGAGCTGCGTCAAACCAGTCTGTGGACTGATGACTCCAAACTACATATGTAAACGAGATGAATGTCAATTGACCATTTACCGGAATCCATGTGTATATTTTCAACATTCAGAAACACGTGTTTGGAATGCTGAATTTCAAATGTATATATTATTACGCTTTATTTCTGGTCGAGGGTGTTTCTTTGAATGTGAGAAACTGATATAGTCCATAATCTGTTATATATTGTTTCATGTTTCTATTGAAGAGAAGCTCAAATGTTTAAGGGGCCCCGGTACTACCACCCTCCTACTTCCGAACGCCACTGGACTGGACAGGGGGCCCCAGTAGCTAGTGCTCTACAGTAAGTAATTTAAGATAAAGTAAAGTCAGTTATCGATATTTTTTGGCTAGTTAGTGTAGTATGGTTTATTTACACTTAGCCAATAGCAGGATGCACTTCTGTTTCAAATTATTACTTTCGCTATTGATTCCATGATCCTTGTCCTAGCATAGTAAAAATATGCAAGTTTATTGGCAGGAAAGTAAAGTACCGATAATGAGTAAGAAAGAAATGTTTTCTTACGGAACACGGAACGAAGTATAAAAGTATGACTGTGATTCTTCCGCACCCCTCAGTTTTTATTTCAGGAAGTGCACACGGCACTTTCTCAGTACCTTTCATCTCAAAAAAACTGCTCTGGGATTTTTATCCTGGTCTCCCTTTACAGACTGAAATTAAACAACATTGTGAACACGATGACACTGTTTTTCTGTCCTTACTAGCCTTAATCCCAATTTCTTGGGGTTAGCACTTGATATGCTAGTGGTTTAACGTCGCACTAACACATCGAAGGTTTTCGGCGTCGCAAGGATGGGAAGGAAGCGGCCGTGGCCTTAATTAAGGTACAAACCCAGCATTTGCCTGGTGTGAAAAAGGAAAACCATATCCAGGCTGCCGACGGTGGGATTCGAACACTCCACCTCCCGAAAGCAAGCTCAGAGCTGCACAACCCTAACCGCACGGCCAACTCGCTTGGTACACTTGATATGTATTTGGTCCAGGATGGCCTAGGGTGGTTAGTAGTGTTGTGTATATATGAAGTCGAACACAAACACCTGGACGATGACACTATTTTATAGGTCATATACAGTAAATGCACATTTTACTACATTTTATCATTAAATTATATTTAACAAAAAGAATGGTATAACAGCATATTTCTGGTCATATTCTCAGAGTATTATTATTATTATTATTATTATTATAAGTGCCAGGTGATTGTTTGTACTTGGAATTTCCGTAGAAATATTTGGATTTTTTTGCAGTAGGCCTAAGTTACCAAACAGAAAGGAGAGAACAACATGAGATATCTACTGATCTGCTAAGCAAATTATGGACAGTATTTCATTTCTTTTGCGTCATATTTCCGAGTTTTTATGTTATAAATACATTCATATTTCCAGAGATTGTAGGTCTTTGAAAACTGAGTCGTAATCGTAAAACGTGCGTGCAGTTTCTTCTTCTGAGGTGGCTCGAAACGTGCATTAATACATCTGGATTTCTACGTCAGGATAAATGTTAAACCTCGCTGTAAAATGTTATTTTGTAATATATATAAGAGGGATAAATAAATCAGCCTGTCCAGTTAGTTGCCACAATCCACTGTTCTAGCATAGTACCTGGTGCTTCGAGTCTGTTATAAAATTCTTAAGCATATTTACTACGAGAAAATAATTAAAGAATACTGCAAGATAAGAACATAAATTACCCCTACCTTACAAGGATGCATGTCGGTGCATTTGGGAGCAGTGTGTGTTTGGGGGGGGGGGGGGACACGCACTTGGAATTCCGAATAATGCAATATTGAAGAAACTGTCTAGTGTACTACATTCCTCGCCGCGGTCCCGATCATTGCATATGAAGAGACATATCTCTGTGGTTCGGATTCCACGTAAAACTACACGTTTTCTTAATACTCCTAATGTAGGGTCCAAGGATCGTAACACAAGTTTCACTCAGAAGTAGACTTTAAGTGCAGAACCATTGTCACTGTGGCTCAAATCCTGTAGTTTTCAGTAAAAAAAATTGGAAGTTTTACTTGATATAATTATGCAAGCGTTCTCTTAAAATACAACGCTGCTGTATTTCATTTTAGTGACAATTATATGGGTTGTTAAATAATAATGCACCATTTGCAGTAGGCTATAACCAGGACAGTACTCTAATAATTTTCGTTTCTGTGACTTCCTTAAACAAGAATACAGAGTGGGATACTGGACTGAGATTCGATAAATGGTGATTATTATTCAGCTTTTCTCACACTGCTGAGGTCGCGGGAGCGAACTTCCTCGCACATATCGCATTTCTGGCTCCAACCCTATGCGGAGGTATGCGTGTTTCTGTGGTTTTCGGTAGTGTGGTATGAATATGAAGAGAAATGTGTTGGGACAAAGACCCAGTCCCCGTGCCGTAGAAATTAACCATACACAGTTGAAATCTCCAGCCCGGCCGGTAATCGAACTCGGGGCCCTTCAAATCGAAGGCCAATATGCTGATCATTCAGCGAAGGAGTCGGGCTTTCAAAAACCGGCAAATCATTAATTTACTTTTAACTGCAGAGGTGCTGTTGACAATCCTTGGACACTCTTAGCATTATCACTTACTATTACTACTGGTGAAGGGCCAGATTTAGATTTATTTTTAAACCCCAGCACCACTACCAAAGATAGCTGCTGGTATAGTACCTTATTTTATATCCCAGGACAGCCATAAGGGGCCTGATAATCCCGTCGTTTCGCCCCTTAAAGAGGTTGATGACATGGGTGTTCGACCTCTTTCAACAATAATCATTAGGCTCCCAGACACACAAAAATGTTTTCATAGCATTTTTTTGGTCAAATATGACAATGATAAAATAATGACCAATGACAACCGTCTCAACGTGTTCACAAAAGATAGAAATGTTTCATTTCACTTCAGATTTAAAAGAGAAAAGGATAAAAGCATGACACCAATGTCTTAATAATCATATATCACCCCCCTTTAAAACAATAATCACCTCGATCATCACATTTTCATGGCGACAGTAGCTATTAGTCAGCCCCGCCTTGTATTGACAAGCAAAAGGGGTTGATCATTATTAGGAGCATAGTTTATAATATAGTCAGTGCAAGCTAAGCCACTGAGCTAATTACGTCCCCCAAGCAATGTAAGAGATAAGTACCTAACAAAATAAACCTCGTCATGCTAGTCTTCCCTCCAATTTTTGGAGTCTGCATTAGCGATGGATCTGGTCCAGTTTTACGCTGGATGCCTTTCCTAATGCCAGCCCTATTTGGAGGGATGTATTCGATATATTGCTTGTGTCTGTGAGTATAGATGAAGAATAATGTAGAAAGGTAAACACTCTATCCCCGAGCCAGAAGAATTAACCATATGCAAGGAAAATCCGCGCTAGGCTGAAAATCGAACGCGGGGCCTTCTGTACGGAAAGCCAAGTACGTTGACTATTGAGCCACGGAGCCGGACTGGTACCGAAATAAACTGTCATACCGATGGAGTTACGGAGATGTGCTGTGTTTCCGCTAGAAGCTAGACGTGTGTTGCATTTTCAGTTTCCTGATTTGTTTCTGCTCTTGGTTAATCCCCGCATTCCTGTAGATAACTCCCCTCCACCGCCGCCTAAGCAAACCTGTCGTGGTCCGTTCTAGGAACTGGGAAAACATTATATTATGGACCCTCCGGTATTTCGTTGTGGAGAAGCAGGTTTGTGACGAAATTATACCTTCGCTTTTATCCCCTAAGCTCATCTTCCTGTAAATTATGTAGGCCTACTGTACTTTTCCTTCGCGTGGGCGTGTAGTTCTGCTTAGGTCATGCTCATCAGAACTGTAGTTAACACATGGTTTACGTGACTGCTTCAGTCTGAGCCTAGGGGTCCGGTACACAAGCAGACTATCTCCAATTCGGGTCTCAGCTATTTTTTAACCTAAAGGGCGAATTCTACCATGTCCAAAAAAGAAAAGGAACTTAGATGCGAAAATTATGATTTCACAATTTTTAAGTAATTAATTGCATATAATTTTGGTAATAATTTTGCAATAATTTTGTCCTTATACTTCAAATTGTTGCTTCACAGTAGGCCTACTTCGTTTCTATTTCTCGAAACACGTGTGCATTATGCTATATTGATTTGTTTATAGCGGCGTAGCAATGTTACGGGGGACGAAACAGGAAATGTTAAATTTCTCCCTTATTAGCTTGTTTGAAATCGGTAAATAATTAAAGTTGTACAAAACTCCGATCTTTTACATTTCACACGATTTTGCTCTAGGGGGAATTATATCGAAAGTATCCACGATTATTGCATATTTCACAAACTATCTCCGTAAATATTAGTTTTTGTCTAAAAGCGTGTAGAATCTAGTGTGCGATATGTTAGGTCATTCATTTTACCGCAAGAGCTAAGATGAGGGAATTAGTCACGACTTTAGGTTATTGTTTCTAAGCTCGTTGCGAATATCACCGACAGAAATATTTAGTCGTCGTGGTAACTAATTAACTGGCTATGATGTGATTGTAAAAACGAGTTTAGCGTCCACACGTGTGGAATCTAATTAGTCTCTTCAGCTAACCCTATGGTTTATAAATTGTTCAATACCCCGTAGTAAAGCAATATATTTTCCTCTGGTTGCTTTTACACTTCAAGAAAATCATTTGTGATTACATTTTTTTAAACGCAGACTGTCAATATTAATCGTGAATGTAACATTTTATTTAGTGGAACATATTAAACTAATGTTATCGGACAGGATTTACACATACTATTAATTGCAATAGACTGACGACCGAATTGCATGTAGCTTATAAATGAAACGGTTGCAGTCGCTCGAAACGTCATATGCTGTCTACTTCTTGTTGGAAGCGCATTACATCACTAAGGCAGTGGTATTACTAACACTATTCCTAGAGGCACTTATCGGTTCTTTGCTGCGTGAAATGTCGAATACATGTAATAAAAAGTGTGTTGGGCATTCTGCGTATTTGTTGATACATTTAGGTTTAACAGCTTTAAAATGTTGGTATCTGTATTTTTGTGGAGGGTAGGGGAGATTTTCTTGTGTCAACAATGAACTCTTCTGTTCTTATGACTGAATAGTTCTGCTACAAAATATTTGCAGTATATGCACTGTTACAACAAAAATATCTGAAAGTGAAACATTTTGACTGTCGCAGCACTGGTGAGTCATGAAGCAGTGGGTGAATTTCGCTGTGCCCTTCACTGGTTTCCTGGTTCAAGCTTAAATACCAACCGAGATTCTACAGCCTTCACCTTGGTCGCTGTTTTGACCACTGTATCCATTCATTCGCACTTACCTTTATTAAAACTACGTAAAATTCCATAGAAAAGATGTTATCCACTAGGAACACTTAATTATTTTCACCACACGTTACTGCACTAGCGCGCACTCTGTGGACAGGTCGGACAGCTGCCTGCGTGGTTTACACTGCAAGGCTCCGCTCTTCCAGAACGACTGGCTGGAGAGGACAGAGGAGATTGACGATTCGTAGGTCAGGCGCGCTCACTGTTATGAGTGGTGGGGAGGAGGAGGACCTGGTCTTCCTACTACCAGTATCACAAACATTTAGGTAGTTTCTTCTTTGGCAAAGATATTTTGAAGTAATCCCGCTGTTTGATCAGAGGTGTGTTTTGCGAGTTAGACGCCGTCCTGTTACCAGGCCCGTAACCAGCATTTATTTTCCAAGTGTTATTGGTTTGCTTAGCTTCCTCTGTGAAACAGAGGTAGTGTGTCGGCCTCCGGGTCCAATAATCGCGGGTTCAAACCTGACAGAGATAGTCGGATTTTTGAATGGCGAAGAGAGTCCATTCGACACTCCATGCCGTACGATGTCTGCCTGTAAAAGATCTCTGGTTAGTGGCGACACATTTGTCTACTCAGAAATGTTGTCCACGATGTCGCAAGTCCTTTAAATGAAAACTCCAAGATTGATTGGTTATTTATTTATTTATTTTATTTTGTTTTATTTTACCGAGAGTGTCCGAGGACATGTTCGACTCGCCTAGTAGAGCCCTTCTAAGGCAGACCCTCAAACGAGGGTGGACGGAATCTGCCGTGTAAAGGAACTGCGTATTTCTGTAGTGGAGGATAGTGTTGTGAGTAGCGTGTGAGTTGCAGTAATGTTTGGGACGGTACAAATACCCAGTCCCCGAGCCAGGTGAAATAACCATTTAAGGTTGAAATCTCTGACCCGGTCGGGAATCGAACCCGGAGCCCTCTGAACCGAAGGCGACTACGCTGGCCATTCGGCCAAGGAGCCGCACTCCAAGATATTAAAATGCCTCTTAAATGCATGTGTTGGTTGTTGAATTGTGGGAGAGTTGTATCGTCTGAGTAATATGTAGGCCGTGCTCATTTCCTGGTCCCTATTAAGTAGACAAGGTGGTGTGATACTGAGTTTAGGAATAAACCTCGGGTCTATTTCCATCTCGTTTTGGAAGGATGTAAATCCTTATCAGTGAACGTGGTTCACGCAGGACCTGTCCTGTATGCGTGGCAGCGGGCCTATAATAGTTATGTGCGCTAGCTAATAGACTAAGAATGTTGCGCTGACCACACGGTACCAACGTCTGCAAGCCATCCGGCTGAACAGCAATCGTCTTGGCAGACCGAGACACTTAATAAACTGTATGTGCCTTGGGTTTATTTGTTGTATAGTAAATTACGTTATTAGTGACTGGGAAAATAATGCCTAAACTAATATATTGGTGTTCATGTGTTTCCGTCATGTACATTTCTTTTTAGTCAGTTGTCAGGTTGAAAAATATGGAAATTGTTGACACACACATATTGCTACATATTCGTTACAAACAGGTATACCTTTCAGCGTTCAGTCTCCAAGCTTCTGTAAATTATTTACACGCCTCCGCAAACCTGTTTGCAATAATGTTGCTCTGTTACTTTGTGTAGTTTGTAGTAGTTGTATAGTAATTTAAAACTGAATCTGACCATCACCGGCTTGGTCTCCCTATACTTCTTATCCTCCATGTCCGAGCCCTTTATCCTCGTGAGACTCCACCACCGAGGCCGGTTTTAACGCACAGCTTCTTCATCGAGTTCATTCCTAACCGTGACTTATCAAAACACACGAATTCCGAGAAGAGGTTCCGTTCGGATTGAGTTGTTTACACGGGTTCATTTCAAAACGCTCGAGTTGGACCAGTACACTTTTGAATGATTATCTATATCAATGCGATTTAAAATATGAACTTATAGGGAAATCCGCTGTTTTCTTCTTTCACTCCCATCTTGGCCTAGCCAATTCTCATTTCCTGAAACTATTCTGTCTGTGTTACTCGTCTGATGAACTCAAAGGTTCGTTTATTCTGCCGATTCCTTGTCCATTCTCATTAAGTATCTATACTGCACCTGGCGAGCCGAACCCTTCCTGGGATATCCCGGCACTAAAAGCCATACGACATTTCATTTCAAGTATCTATAGAACTATGCTCTTCTCTTAAATCAGTTCAACAATTCCATCTGTCTTCTGGTATGATTCTTTGTTAGATCTGAGTCCCTTTTCGCCATTTTTCAGCTTCGGGCCCTGAATTTTTCTATCGGGCGAGTTGGCCGTGCAGTTAGTGCCTCGTAGCTGTGAGCTTGCATTCGGGAGCGAGTGGGTTCGAATCCCACCGTCGGCAGCCCTGAAGATGTTTTTTATGGTTTCTCATTTTCACACCAGGCAAATGCTGGGACTATGCCTTAAGGCCACGACCGCTACCTTTCCAATCCTAGCCCTTTCCCATCCTTCCGTCGCCAGAAACGTTTGAAGCGTTACTGCGACGTTAAACAATAGCAAAAAAGAACATTGTTCTCTTTCTAATTTCTTTCCTTTCCACTTTATTCACTCGAAATTAATTCCGAATTATTCTCTTATAACATAATTGGGGCATTTCATTTGCCTGTTTTATGTAATAGTTGACCAAATGTCATAAGGAATTTATAGAGGGCGTTGTGGATACAAACGGCATGTTCTGAAGTAAAGTGACAGGTCAGGCAATGAAGCCCCAACACTAACTCAGAGGTATAGACATGTGTCGGCTGGCGAGATGACAGATGATGATGATTATGGATTCTTACTGGAATGAAACTCGGGGGGAATATTTTCCGGCCTGCATCGTGAATTATGGTGATAGTTTATATATATTAGCGGCATTTTTACATTATGTTACAAATTAAGACAATGTTCGCCGCCCCATCTTCCTGTACTCAGTGCATTTTTTAAATTGTTTGTATTACTTCTCATTATAAATAGACTATGCATTATTATTATTATTATTATTATTAGTAGTAGTAGTAGTAGTAGTAGTAGTGTTGTGATTAATAGATGGAATGGCACATAGGATATACAACATTCGAACATATAGATCATTTCAAATAATTGGAATGTGTGTTCTCTCCCAGTGGATCAATTTATTGTAGATCTCAAGAGGTTGTCCGATTTTTTTAAGCGCGAGAGGTGGTTTACTTGGCACTCCATATCAGTCGGCATGTTCAATAACTCTGGTGATATATACTGAGTTTTTCCGATAAAATTAATTAAAACTCAGTCGTTGGCCGCCCAATAGATTTCATGTTTCTTTGTCATATGGAAGAGTAAGAGGGAACGTCGAAATTGATGGGCAGTCCTAACAGTGACCTGTCAAAATGCCTGCACACGGAGGATGATGCCATACGATCTTTCATTCTAAGAAATATAGTATAAGTGAAACTGAATTAAAATCTAGAAAATTAATTCATTGAGCTCACAGTTGCGATCTGCGGCATTTTTTGTAAAAAGGAAGAGAGTTCTCCAAGAATTATCTTCGTAGCGCCCTGCTTTCAGACCGATTCTGCTATACGGGAGTGAACGCTGTGTGGTCTCAGTGTATTTTTATCATGGGTGGAGATAACAGATATAAAAGTGGCGAGAATGATTGTGTATATAAACAGGTGGGAATAATGACAGGAAGGCATTCACATTGGAGATATAAAGGTCAAAGTTGCGCGTATTAACTGCCTTTAGTGATCACATGAGGCGAATGGACAGGGATAGGTTACTTGGAAGATTAATGAATACGGCCATATAGCAAGAGAGAAGCAGAGGTAAACCTAAAATGATGGTTAGGCTTAGATTTTTATCTATTTCAAGATGAGAGGCATGGAAGAGGCCGCATTGCTAGTTGCTAACAGATTTGTGTAGACACTTAGTTCACTCACACGGGCTTGCAGACCGAATGCTGAAAGACATACCGATTCGAGCGTTGTATGTAGACGCTTAGCTTACTCACACAGAATTGCAGGCCGAATGCTGGAAGACGTACGAATTCATGCATTGAGTGTAGACGATTAGTTTACTCACACAGGCTTGTAGACCGAATGCTGAAAGACATACCAATTCATGCATTGTCAAACCCCAATTTATTCAGGTTTCAGCATTCAGCAAATTAACATGTCTATATTGTATTGGATATTCTGTCCGGCTCCATGGCTAAATGGTTAGCGTGCTGGCCTTCGGTTACAGGGGCCCCAGGTTCGATTCCCGGCAGGGTCGGGAATTTTAACCATCATTGGTTAATTTCGCTGGCACGGGGACTGTTTGTATGTGTCGTCTTCATCATTTCATCCTCATCATGACGCGCAGGTCGCCTACGGGAGTCAAATCAAAAGACCTGCACCTGGCGAGCCGAATATGTCCTCGGACACTCCCGGCACTAAAAGCCATACGCCATTTCATTCCATTTGTACAAGGTGATTGAAAATCGAAATTACTTTTGTGCGTTATAATTCCTCATAATGTGAAGAATTCACTCACTGTGTGGAAAGCGGGCATTACTTAACGTGTTTCTATACTTGGTAACATTCATTTTTCAAATATATATTTCCAAGTCCGTCACTCCTGATGTAGCGTAGTCAATTGGCCACACTTTCACGGGTTCTTGGAACGGACAACTCTAAGTCTGTCATGGTGAGGAACTTCAAAGACATTCTGAACGTCTTGTACTGTTCGGAATTTAGGAAAGATTACGGACAAATTTATAATCACAGAATAAAGGCAGAGCATTGCGGTGCCATGAAGTAAAGGGCACGTAGAGTTCCTTGATACCGTCAGTTGCATATATCCTACAATAGGACGCTTATTGCTGCCTGCCAAATAAAGTGACATCCAGTAGTTGCTACCGGATATGTAATCCGAATAAAAAAATTAGAAAAAACTACAGTAACAACACATGGATCACCGTAGTGCTGCTGAATGAAACGTAACCTGGATATTATACGACCACAGGCTTTTGTTCTGGTTCTGAGAGTAGGCTACTTCTGGGTTCAGCGTAAACATTGTTATCTCTCCTTCCTGACACTGATATGCCAAAAGTGGCGACTGTTTTATAGTACGCTTCCTCCGTCATTGTCAATATATGGTCAAGAGTGTTTTTTTTAATGGTGTACAATTGTAATGGTGAACATTATTTATAACAGTAATATGTTACGAGCCGTTTCTCTGTGAAGCAATTTCTCCTGACTAATTTTTAAATCCTTGGAGAAGTTGATTCTTAATAATGGTGGTGATTGTTTTACGAGGAAGTACTACTGGGTAACCACCCTCTCTTAACGCTAAGTAGAAGAGGAAAAGGAAAAGGTCCAACCCTTCGAACAAGGAATGTATCGACCAAATAAGGGAAAAGCCACGAAGGGCTCTTAAAGTAACACCGTCAGGGTCGGAAGAGAAGAAATGTTGATCAAGGGAGGTCAGATAGGAAGGATGACAGGAGACTGGTACAAGTAAATGGAAGCAATCTAAGACTCCGCTTGGGCCCCGTGGTCTTCATCTCAGGCTCCCAATGTCAGAACTCCTGAAGTTACCCCCGTCAGTCGCGCTTTTATAAACAACACGGGATTTAGTGAATATAGGTACAGTATTCTACACCCGCCTCTCTCTCTGTCTCTCTCTCGCGCGCGTGCGCGCAAATTCAATGCTATTCTAAATTAAATTAATATTAATTATTATAAAGAACATTTATAGCACTGGGCGAGTTGGCCGTGCGGTTAGGGCGCGCAGCTGTGAGCTTGCATCCGGAAGATAGTGGGTTCGAATCCCACTGTCGGCAGCCCTGAATATGGTTTTCCGTGGTTTCCCATTTCCACACCAGGGAAATGCTGGAGTTGTACCTTAATTAAGGCCGCGGCCGCTTTCTTCCAACTCCTAGCCCTTGCCTATTCCATCATCGTGATAAGACCCATCTGTGTCGGTGCGACGTAAAGCAACTAGCCAAAAAAAAAAAAAAAAATCATTTAGAGTTCTGTGAATGAATATTAAATTAAATTACTGATAGTTGTTGCTTGCTTTGTTTTTATCGCGCTGTTCGCCCAGCAGTAGGTAAATGAGCGTTAAAGAAGTTTATGTACCGTATGCATAGCAGGCATTTCATGAAGTAGCCTGTTGTTAATACTTTTTATTATTTACATATAGTAACAGTTACGAATACCTTCTTCAAACATTAGACTATTCACCGCTACACATGAGAGGGTAGGGGTACAGATCCATAATAGACTATATCTTAACCGACTTCGAATTCAGAAAATCTGTTAGGAATGTACGGGTTTTCCGGGGATTTTTCGATCATACAGACCACTGTCTGATCTGTAGTGAACTAAGTATTTCTAGGCCTAAGACAGAGACAGTGAAATCTGTCTGTCAACGAATAAGGGTAGAAAATCTCCAGGATGAGGAAATTAGACAGAAGTACTTGGATATGATTAGTGAGAAGTTTCGAACAGTGGACAGTAAGCCCATTCAGGATATAGAAAGAGAATGGGCGGCATACATGGATGCTGTAGTAGAAACAGCAAGGAAATGCCTAGGAACAACTCTGTGTAAAGATGGGAAAACGCGAACATCTTGGTGGAATGTTGAAGTGAGAGCAGCTTGTAAATGTAAAAAAGGAGGCTTATCAGAAATGGCTCCAAACAAGGGCTGATGCAGACAGGGAATTGTATGTAGATGAAAGAAATAGAGCGAAACAAAGAGTTGTTGAATCCGAAAAGAAGTCGTGGGAAGATTTTGGTAATAACCTGGAAAGGCTTGGTCAAGCAACAGAGAAACCTTCCTGGACAGTAATAATGAATCTTAGGAAGGGAGGGGAAAAAATAACTGAACAGTGTTTTGGGTGATTCAGGTGAACTCATAATAGATCCCAGGGAATCGATGGACAGGTGGAGGGAATATTTTGAATATATTCACAACGTAAAAGGAAATCTTCCTGGTGTTATCGTGAACAGCCGAGTTCATGGAGAGGAGGAAAATGATGATGAAATCACGCTTGAGGGAGTGGAAAAGATGGTAAATAAACTCCATTGTCATAAAACAGCAGGAATAGATGAAAATGGTGAAGTATAGTGGGAAGGCAGGGATTAAATGGCTTCATAGAGTAATAAAATTAGCATGGAGTGTTGGTAAGGTACCTTCAGATTGGACAAAAGCTGTAACTGCACCTATCTACAAGCAAGGGAACAGGAAGGATTGCAACAGCTATCGAGGTATCTCATTGATTAGTATAGCCTACCAGGCAAAGTATTCACTGGCATCTTGAAAGGTAGGGTACGATCAGTCGTTGAGAGGAAGTTGGATGAAAACCAGTGTGGTTTCAGACCACAGAGGGGCTGTCAGGATCAGATTTTCAGTATGCGCCAGGTAATTAAAAAATGCTACGAGTGGAATAGACAGTTATGTTTGTTTCGTAGTACTAGATAAAGCATACGGCAGGGTACCGAGGGAAAAGATGTTTGCCATACTGGGGGACTATGGAATTAAAGGTAGATTATTAAAATCAATCAAAGGCATTTATGTTGACAATTGGGCTTCAGTGAGAATTGATGGTAGAATGAGTTCTTGGTTCAGGGTACTTACAGGGGTTAGACGAAGGCTGTAATCTTTCACCTTTGCTGTTCGTAGTTTACATGGATCATCTGCTGAAAGGTATAAAGTGGCAGGGAGGGATTCAGTTAGGTAGAAATGTAGTAAGCAGTCTGGCCTATGCTGACGACTTGATCTTAATGGCAGATTGTGCCGAAATCTTGTAATCTATTATCTTGGATCTTGAAAGTAGGTGCAATGAGTATGGTATGAAAATTAGCCTTTCGAAGCCTAAATTGATGTCAGTAGGTAAGAAATTCAACAGAATTGAATGTCAGATCGGTGATATAAAGCTGTAACAAGTAGACAATTTCAGGTATTTAGGTTGTGTGTTCTCCCAGGATGGTAATATAGTAAGTGAGATTGAATCGAAGTGCAGTAAAGCTAATCCAGTGAGCTCGCAGTTGCAATCAACAGTGTTCTGCAAGAAGGAAGTCAGCTCCCGGACGAAACTATCTTCACATCGGTCTGTTTTCAGACCAACTTTACTTTACGAGAGCGAAAGCTGCGTGGACTCCGGATATCTTATTCATAAGTTAGAAGTAACAGACATGAAAGTAGCGAGAATGATTGCTGGTACAAACAGATGGGGACTATGGTAGGAGGGTACTCGGAATGAGGAGATAAAGGCTAGGTTAGGAATGAACTCGACGGATGAAGCGGTACTCATTAACCGGCTGTGGTGGTGGGGCCATGTGAGGCGAATAATGGAGGGTAAGAGAAGTATAAGGAGACCAAGACGACGATGGTTAGACTTAGTTCCTAACGATTTAAATTTAGGTGCAGAGCCAAATGAGGCCACAGCACTAGCTGCAAATAGAGGATTGTGGTGACGTTTATTAAATTCACAGAGGCTTGCAGTCTATAATGATGTATGCATGTACATAATAGTAGATCAATAGTCCTACGGACAAACCGATTGGTGAATGATGCATTTTGTGTTCATTTAACTCATTTTTAGTTAATCGTAGTCATCGTGAACTGATGGCGATTTCGGCTCTCCCTTCTTACACCGAATGAATGCTACGCTTTTTGCCCTTGAAAGGAAGCGGTGATATTAGTTCAGATTGGGCTTGCAAATCGTAGCTTCTCCTTCGATCATCGTGATTATAACACAATTCCAAGGGTCCATAAGTAACTATTTATTCCATTTAGCTACATGTGCAGAAGTTGAATGTATGCGATTCATCAACGACAGTGGGTGGATTCTTTGTGTAATCAGAGTTCCATGTTCTTTTCCTTTTTGAGCGGACTGCAGCTAAGTTTCATAGCTGCTTTATTATTATTATTATTATTATTATTATTATTATTATTATTATTATTATTATTGTTATTTTACAAATACTACATTAATATTCAGCAGTGGTGGTGGTGGTAGTGGCGGTAATAAGGCAAGGGGAGGGGGAAACTCGGTGTCGGACACATAGTCTACTCCTGTTGAATAACATCAGAGGGTCTGCTCTTGGCTTAACGTCTTCTTCCGACGGACGAATCACCATCAAGTGCATCGTATGCCCACATTCCAGATCGACACTTCCGAAGAGGTTTGGAATTGAACCCAGGCTTTTGGCACGCAATCTAGTGATTGAAAATTGTATAACACCACCTCTTCTACCCTGTCGGCCAACGATTTGGTGCGTTTTTTTTTTTTAACCAACGGAATTCGAACCGGCTGACCGCGGTTGTCGAAACCGTACTGACTTGACACCTTAAAGAACATAGCCACCAGGCTGTAACGGAGGTCTTGATAATGAGATTCTCTAAGCCTCGCAAATCTAATACCGGCGGGTCGGAGGAGAACAAAAGTTGATCAGGGGAAGTTGGAAAGCAAAGATAGAAAATGAGGGACCTGGCATAAGCAAGTGGAAACTACGTCCAACTCATTTAGGGGTCTCGTGGTCGCCAACCCACTCGTTATCACCTCTTACGACAGACAGGGGATACCGTGAATGTATTATAATTATTTGCCTTACATTGCAACGACACAGATAGGTCTTACGGCGACAATGGGATTGCAAAGGCCTAGGAGTGGGAAGAAAGCTGCCGTGGCCTTAATTAAGGTACAGCCCCAGCATTTGCCTGGTATGAAATGGGAAACCACGAAAAACCCTATTCAGGGCTGCCGACAATGGCGTTCGAACCCTCTGTCTCCCGGTTACAACCTCACAGCTGCGCGCCCCTAACCGCACGGCCAACTCGCCCCCGGTCGTGACTGTATTTTACCACCTCCACTTACAGGAGGATTCATTCGTTTTTTTTTTTTTAAATTCTCAAGCATTGTTCATGATCTCTAAAATGTCTTGCTGGTTGGGAATGATAGCAGAGTTGCATCGCTACTGACTTCCAGGGGTCGCGGCACGAGTCCCAGCCAACTTATGCGGGATTTTTGAAAAGAAAAGTCACTTGCCACTTGTTCGGCTTCAGCGTAAAACTGGAGATCTCGTGGCTATGATCACGATGTCAACAGTCACAAATTTACTCATTGATTTTCGTTCATTTTTATTAGATCTCTGAAAGGTGGAGTTGAATGGTGCGATCTTTTAGCCATACTAAGACTTTAAGCGGTTGCATTCACTCCACGAAAATTATAGGATGCCTTTCGTAACTGTTGTTCTAAGTAGTTGCGACTGCGTACAATATTGCCAACATTGCATTAGGACAATCATGAGACGTTTCTCACTGAATAGTACGGGGTACGGAGAGCTGATTACCAACATGTTCCTAAGTAATACCTGTTGTTATTACTATAATTCATTGCCCGAATTTTACTTTCCTTCAGCACCTACCTTTCTCTCCCTCAGAAGTATTATTTGAACACTGAACATGATTTGCGGATGACTTACTACATCATTGTCATTATCGTACATCTCCCTTACCGACTCTTACGTCCTCGAGCATTCAATCTGCAAGCCTCTGAATTAACTATACGCCTAGACAATCCTTTGTTTGCAACTACAGTAGCCATGTGACCTCGTTAAATTCCATACCTCGTAGCATTAAATTAGTAAAAACTAAATCTAACCAGCGTTGCCTTGATCTCCCTCCGTGGATCAGCTCATTCTTCTTCTATAGATAGTAGGCTATATCCTCCTCCGTTCGCCTCACATGACCCCACCACCAAAGTCGCTTTATATGCACAGATTTCACCCGTAGAATTCATCCCTAAATTAGCCTTTATCTCCTCGTTTAGACTACCTACCTTCCATTGTTCCCACTTATTTGTACCTACTTTCATCTGTTACATCCAGCTTACGAATAAAATTTTCTGACTCCATCCCACTTTTTCTCCCGTACAGCAAAGCAGGTCTGAAAACAGACTGGTGTAAATAGTCTATATTTCGCCGGAGAAATCGTTCCTGTTTTTACAAAATGCCCTTGATCGTGATTCTGTTTCACCTTACTATACTACCATCCTGGGAGAAAACACATAAGTACTGGAAATTTACACCTGTTCCAGTTTTCTATTCCCAACCTGACGTTCAGAACTGTTGGCTTCTTTACCACCTGACATTTAATTTGGAAATGCTTATTTTCATGTTGTACTCACTGCACCTTCTTTCATGCTCAATGTATTACTTCGGTGCAAGTTTTCAGCACTATCCGCTATTAAGACAAAATCGCCAGCATAGGCCGTAAAGAAATATTATTTGCTGAGCGGAGTGGCCGCGCTTGTTAACGAGCTACGGCTATGAAGCCAAACTCTGCATTCGGAGGATGAGTGGGTTCGAAACCCACCGTCGCACAGTGTGCCATTTTCCCGATGTAACTGGACAAAATCATTGTTCGACTTCTTGACTAGGACCGAAATGTATACTGACTTACGTTCTTAACTGAACAAGGAATGTTGGGATGCATGACTTTAAAGTCTTTGCTAGTTATTTTTTGTGACTGGATAGTGTAAACAAACCCCAACTGCTTCGCTCGTTCGCTGACTTTTTTACGTTGCAGTGAGTTGGCCTTATTAATAAATCTGCAAGTGATACTAAATGAGTCGTCTTTGTATGTGGAAGGCATGGAAACAAATAATACAGGTATGTAGTTTTGCATGAGGTGAAAATTAGTGTTGTTGACCGCCATAAAGAAGATTAGATTTTAAGATGTGAACGTAACATTACCTTTTCGTAACGCCAACTTCAAATCTATATCTGCACATAAGAGTTTTGTCTGTACATTGTTCAGAATTCAAAAAGGATGGTATTTCTGTATCGGCCATGTCCATAGTAGCAAGGAAATGCACTTTTTAATTTTCCGTAATTTATGTCTGTATGTATGTATGTTTGTTTGTATGTACTAAAAGCCATACGGCATTTCATTTACTGATTATTTTGGAAAATATTTGTTCAATTAGAACCTACATTTAATAATCATGTCTCTAGCTATAATATGATAAAAATAATTTTATCATAAAACTGCCAGTGTGTGTAATATCTGCAGCTTGAGATCAGTTTCGTCTTTCATTCAAAACTTCAATGTAGCCTAAAAATCTTTTGTTATTTAATGAGAGAAATAGGTCGATTTGTCACTTTCCATTACTTGTCATTTAATGAGAGAACATTGGTCATAGAACATTGAAAGACGACATCTACAAAAACTGGGCAAACTTTAAGGGAACTATTATGTTACAACCCTCAAAAGCTGGACATTTTAAATATTTCTTGCATTATACCCCAGTATAGATACAGCAGTGAAACATTTTAAAATTAGAAATATTAAGTACTTTATAGTAGAATCACGTATTTCAGAACTGACATAGGCATTAACGAAGTTGAAATGGAGGAGAAACATTGTTTATCTTTCTCTTCTCTTCGACGCTCCACAATTCCGGTCTTGGAGGAATGGGAACTGTAAGGAACAGACCTTTCAGTTGGACTAATACCAGAAAAAATACGGTCGCGTGCTTAATTTTCGCTGTTGTTCAGGAGAATTCGGTAATACAAAAATAGCAGTTCGTTCGTTCAGTGGTCCATCAGTTCTCAAGTATTTGTGTTATTAGTGTTCCTATCGACAAATACTACATTAAAGATATAGTATTAAATTTGAGCCTCCGTGGCTCAGACGGTAGCGCGTCGGCCTCTCACCGCTGGATACCGTGGTTCAAATCCCGGTCATTCCATGTGATATTTGTGCTGGACAAAGCGGAGGCGGGACAGATTTTTCTCCGGGTACTCCGGTTTTCCCTGTCATTTTCATTCCAGCAACACTCTCCATTCTCATTTCGTAGCATCTATCATTCAGTGGCGCTGCACAGGCTATCCAGGCGGCATATTTTTCAGGTATGATACTGGAGCAGCGAGGAGTTAAGGAAAAATGAAATGTTCAGATACATAGTACTGTACATCATTAAGAATACAATATATTTCAGGTGATCTGGAGCAGAAACTTAAAGAAACAGTCAGGGTGTTTTCGAAGGAAGTTTTTCTGCGATGAACAGAATATCAGAGGCACTAGCACAGATTCTTAGAAAGGAGTTCTGAATGGCTGGGTTGAAATTTAATTTTGCAGCTACAACAATGATCGTTGCACTCTTCCTGTTCTATTATTCTAGTAGTCACACAGCCAGCATCTGTTAGTTTTTTAGTTTATCTCCGAAAATGTAGAGACAAAAAATATATTTCTCTTGCAATCAGCAATTGTAGTCAAAAGGTTAACTTTGATTAATCCTCTGTGAAAGAAACCTCTACAACGTTAATGAATTTGTTAGTAAGTTCATTCCGTTATTTACTATTAAATGTTACGTCTAAACGTAGAGCATGTTTGGAATGAGTTCCTCCACGTCATTGTCACTGGAATACTCATCTCTATTTTTTTATGTAAGAATATAAATAGATCCCGAAACTTAACCCTTTGCAGTCCATTTCTATTTACCATTTATGCATTCTGGAAGGACACGATTTAAGATAAAAATACGGTTTGAGATAATAGAAAAACGACGGAAAAATGCTTCCAAAACGCACGACGATGCCTAAAAATAGAATTTCATCTAAATGTACTATTTCTCAAAGTAATCGACAAGAAAATATATTGATAAATACTTCGCTCGTTGTATTTGTCATTTGCTTTTCATACTTCATATTCATTGCTTTCAGATTACTTTTCTTCTGTTCACCGAAGCAATTTGGCTTCTTGTCCAGTCTCTCTCCCTGATCCAGACATAATAATGTTCTGTTTTCCTATGGGGTGTTGTATTTCTCACAGACGGTAGTACATTTCTGACTTTCTCCTCAAATATAGTTGAACATATTTCCTCGTGAGATGACAGAAATCCGTTGCATGTACAGAATCGAAATAATTTGAAAAAAATCAGTGTGCTTGTATGATTGGACAGTGGATTGCATCGTAACAATTATTTTATCAGAAACATTACTTCTTTATTCATGTCCGAAGTATGCATTAGTATCATAATATAGGAACAGGCACAGCTTACATACTGTTCTGAACAAAGATACAGATGAGGTAGAGGTAATTACAAAAAACAAGATAAACTTATGAATAACCATAGAATTATACAGTGTAATCAAAATAATACATGTCGAACTAAATATAGACGTTCCCTTTATCGTAACGACATGTAGATAATCAGCTCACCAGCCTCGTGGTATTGGGGTAGCATACTTGCCTCGTACTGAGAGGCCCCAGGTTCGATACCGATCAGCTTGGGCATTTTTAATTCTGAACTAAGAGCTGAAACAGGATTCACTCAGACTCATGAAACTGAGAGGTCCCCCTATGAGTGGAGGCGGTAGAGGAACATTCACGGTATCCCCTACCTGTCGCAAGCGGTGACTAAAAGGGGTTCCACGGGCTTTCAACTTCGGGGCGTTGTTTGGTGACCACGGGGCCCTTAGCTGACTCATGGCATTTGCTTACACTTAGTTGGAACAGCCTTCTCACTTCCATCTATCCTATCCGACCTCCCTTGGTCAACTCTTGTTCTTTTCCTACCCCGAAGGTATTAGAACATGCGAGGCCTAGGGAGTCTTTTCATTTTCCCGCCCTTCGTGGCCCTTGTCTTTCTTTGCCCGGTGTCTTCAGTTTTCGAATTGCCGGATCCCTTCAATAAGTTTTTTCTCCGATTAGTCTTAATTGAGGATGGTTGCCTAGTTGTACTTCCTCATAAAAAAAGTAATCACCACCACCACCACCACAATCACCACCGCTTAGAGGTTGGTGATATGAGAGGCGGTGGCCCGGCCATGAAGGCCACGCAGTACGGCTGAGGCTATCGTCACCCTGACCACGTGGTACTCCAAAATCTACAGGCCATCTGTCTTGACAGGCCAAGGTACTTTGTGCCACATGCTTTTGTTTGTTTTAGATAATTGTATATAACCATACAGATACATCCTTGAGTGACATCTATGTTATCTACAGTACTCTGACAGCTGATGGTGAAGCTGTTGAGGATCCAACCAGCCTTCAGGCTGAGGGACCGGGAAGAAACCTGCGGCCGTTTTAAAAATCCATCCTGTGTGCGTGTTTTTTTAGACTGTCCAAACTATTTTTATAATATCTGCGCTGAGTTAACTTCCAAAAATATCGTATGAACTTTATTTTGACTGCAGAGCAGAATACATTTTTGACTCGTGTGTTTTGTGCTTCATGTGTGACGCTTTTAAGTGGTTAGCTGAAAGTGTCTCGTCGTATATTATTAGAAATTCTCACAGTTTGGAGAGAACTGATGGACCAGTGAACGAACTGCTATTTTTGTATTACAGAATTCTCCTGAACAACAGCGAAAATTAAGCACGCGACCGTATTTTTTCTGGTATTTGTCCAACTGAAAGGTCTGTTCCTTACAGTTCCCATTCCTCCAAGACCGGAATTGTGGAGCGTCGAAGAGAAGAGAAAGATAAACAATGTTGAACTGCAGGCTGAGTTAGCTTCTGATGGTAAAAGGGATAATCCAAGTTTCTCCGAGAAAACTGTTTCTGCTGAACCTTATTAATCAGTCTGAATTTACTAGTTTAATTCACGATCTCATCTTATCAGAAAAGCAAGTTGAGCTATCGCTTTCTGGTTGAAACGGCGGGATCTTTTGGAACAAGATACACTGAAAGGCAACTTGAGTTTGAACATCTCTTCTCGCTGGATGATCACTCAGTTTACTTCATTGATGTAGACGTCTTTCTACAGGCCCTGAGAAGGCAATTCACTTCGAAGAATGGCGGATTTTATAGATTCTGGCAAGATAAATTTGTAAACAGCCCTTCAAAATAGAAACCAGCGTATATCGATCCCCCTGTTTTATTCTGCATGTTTGGTGGAATCGTCATGCTTTTGCTAAGCAACATCTACCAGGTGTCTCACGTAAGAGTCGTCAGGCTCAACGAGCTAGATTTAATACAGCGTAGAGATGCGGAAGCGCTGCCTCGCTGAAGCTAACTGGTCGGACGTCCGCCATGTTTTCAGTAGTCATATAAGCAAGGGGGGCTCTCGAATGACGAAAAATGTTGAAAATAGGCATTATAGCATCACTGGTGCAAAATTAAAGACCGTTAGCCGAAAGCTTAGAGCATTAATTATCATAGAATTGCGAATAGCACCACTTCGTCCATGTACCGGCGCGAGGCAAACATCATTATCAGCTGATTGTAGGGTAGTTCGTAAAGGATGTAAGGAGGTAACAATGTTGAACCTCAGGGATAGTTGGTACAGTACTTTTAGTAGCGGATGAGTGAGGCTGCTATATGGCAGTAGTGTGGAGGCAGTGCGGTCAGACGAGGATACATAACGAGGAAATATACGGACATGTGGAACTATTCTTCTCGTACTGTCACCGTCAGTAAATATCCTTGAACATAATATTGTACTAGTCTGAGGCAACTCTATCGACAGGGCGCATACAGTTTAACTTTCAACATTTCGTTTTCAGTTAGAGCCGAAACGACGTTTTGTGCTGACACTGGACGTCGCATGACGTACTTGACGAGCATTCCTAGTTTGCTCTACCTACACGTTTCAGAAAGGAAATTGAAAATATCTTCCGAAACACCAGAGAAAAGGCACCGAACGACTCTCTTAAGTGAGGCACCCGGTATATCAGATACCGAGGCCTGTGGCTGGTGTATTTATAGCGATCTCTTAGCTTTGTCCACTTAATTTTGCTACTTTCTTCGCAGCTATAGAAAGAACCACTATATTAAGAAACATTGATCGCAGACGGAAACTTTGTTTGAAAGAAGAACGTAGCAGATGTCAGAATTTCGCAAAAGCTATCAAGAAAAGGTTGGAATACCAGTCCAGAAAGCGGATTTTAAGACGTATTATTTTCCAGTTTACTATTGTTCTCAGTAAGTGAACCAACCACTTCTATGGAGATGTTTGTCTTATGGTTTCCCAGACAAAACTGGAAGTCACTACAGTAGAAGTCCCAGGATATGCTTCTGCTAATCCAACAATTTCACTTTATAAAACATCATCTTGCTCATGAATTTCGATGAGTACAATTCTCACAGCACAGAACTTACATCGTCCTTATAAACTTGAAATACATCAAAAATTGACTGAAGATAATTTTGTTGTAGAAGTCAAATTTTGCGAGATAATACAGGAGGGTCTAAGAGAATCACGTACATTACTAAGAAACATTTGCTGTTCTGATGAGTGCACAATTTTTCCATGAATGAATGAATGAATGAATTAATTAATTAATTCCTATTTTCACACCGGGCAAATGCTGTGGCTCTACCTTAATTAAGGCCACGACCGCTTTCTTCCCACACCTAGCCCTTTCCTGCCCCGTCGTTGCCATACTACCTATTTGTGTCGATGCGACATAAAGCCAATTGTAAAATTGATTTTTATATTGATGATGTAATATTACTGCCTAAACCGTGCTAAACGGTGTTGAGCTGTGCTCTGTTGATAATATTGACCTAAAGCCAGGTTAACATTCTTTGTACCCTCGTAATCGCTTATGAAGTTCCCACTTCGCAAAGTACAAGGTATATGAAACAATCCACAAATCAACACTACAGCGCTTATCACAGGATGTGTATGTTTACTTTTGAGGATTTGACGCTGCCTCTCCGGTTGTAGAGACGATAACTGATAAGGAGATCCATCCTGCTGTCATTTCAAAATTGCACATATAATTTGTATTAACTATTCATAATGCCGTACCTCAGTGTTAATCTATATTTATACTATTAATACAAATGAGATGGTGTCTGGTTTTGTTTGTTCCGGTTAGGCTTGAAAACTATTGCACAGATTGATGTGAAATTTGAAATCGTTAGTCACTCAGGAGATGTCCGGCTCCATTGCTAAATGTTTAGCATGCTGGCCTTTGGTCACAGGGGTCCCGGGCTCGATTCCCGGCCAGGTCGGAGATTTTAACCTTAAATGGTTAATTCCCTTGGCGCGGGGACTGGGTGTTCGTGCTGTCCGCAACATCCCTGCAACTCGCACACCACACACAACACTATCCTCCACCACAATAACACGCAGTTACCTACACATGGCAGATGCCGCCCACCCTCTTCGGAGGCTCTGCCTTACAAGGGCTGCACCCGGCTAGAAATAGCCACACGAAATTAAAAACTCAGGAGATATTTTTTATTTTGATGCATTTAACCATTTCGAATTAGTGGGGGGATTTTACAGGGGTATGTCCCAAATTCGGGCAATTTTTGCTCTACATTAAGATAACGGGTAAACGGTTCGCCCTATTGAAAAATGAAGTGCACCATGTTGTCCTGAAATTAAATTTTATACAAGAAATGTCATGTATTATTTTTGTAACTCTTATTTTCAAGAAAATTCGGCTTTCTTGTGTTTTTGGCTGTGGTCCACGGCGAAATAACTAAAATGACGGGTAAACGCTGGGCTCTTATCAAAACATGAAGTGCACAGTGTGGTCTTGAAATTACATTTTCTGGGAAGATATGTCATATGCAGTTTCTTCGTAACTCTAACGGTTTTCGTGAAAATCCGTCTTTCTTGTGTCTTCGGTTGCTCATTTCACGTGAAGCTATGTTCGTAATAATTTGTGTAAAATCGTTGTTCGTTTGTTAACAGGCCAGCTGAAAGATGAACGCGCCACTGTGCGGAAAGTTATAGGAGGCCTTAGTTGTATTGTTGAGAATGCTAAGCGTGCTTATACATATTTGAGAACTTGTGTGGTCTGTATTTTATGTAGTAAGCCATTTTCTTTATCACCGTTATCGTATTATATCCCGTGTTTCTAGCTTTTTTAAATGTTGTGTACATCGGTTTAGGATTTATATTTAGTGAGTTTGTAATTCACATTTCATATTGCGTCATTAATCAGTTTAATTCTTTGCTCAAAAACCCGTACGAAGAACGGGTACTTTAGCTAGTTCTTCATTAGGTGTGGAAAACTGACCGAAGATTGTTACCATGCCTGCTATTGGTTTGTTAATTTGACTGGTGTGAACATTACCAAACTACTGTAGTAGCACACGTACTGTCCGATCACATTGCATTGGCTTTGCGCACCTGGTTCAGTTTCACTTAGTATACTAGCATCCTGGGGATTAGGTACTTGAAATAATCCATTTGTTCTAGTTTTGTATTTCCAACTTCACATTCAATGTTTTCCTCCCCCCTCATCTGACATCACGTAAGTGCTGTAAATGTGCTGACTGTTTTTATATCACTCGATGGATTTCATCTCAAGCCCTGAAATATTAGAATACAACCTTTCTGCACAGACTGCCATTAACTGAGCGAGTTGACCGTGCGGTTAGGGGCGCGCAGCTGTGAGCTTGCATCCGGGAGATCGTGGGTTCAAACCACGCTCGGCAGCCCTGAAAATGGTTTTCCGTGGCTTCCCATTTTCACACCAGGTTCTACCTTAAGACCACGGCCGCTTCCTTCCCACTCCT